>NC_046988.1:17519106-17613290 GCF_009769545.1 Cyclopterus lumpus
GCTGTTGGTCGACAGTCTTCTCAGACTCAACTCTGATATTATATTCGTCATATTTATAGTTTTACAGTGAAATAAATGCGCCCAGAAGCAGTTTGAGTCCGACTCAGTTCATCAGGTGAGAGATTCTTATTATGAATGTTTGTGCTGAATCCTACATATTAGTTTTATAAACAAGTCATTAATGTGTTTCATTCACAACATTTACTCCCGTGTTTAAGATCAAAGGGATACGTATTTATTATATATAATATACTGTGGTTAGTGTTCATTTACAGGTTTAGTTATTTTAAATGTCTTTCTTTACCGTTAAATGTTTATGTTTCGTATGTTAGCAGGCAAGAGTTTATAAAATATGTTTAGTTACAAACAGTTAATCAAATGTAAATGTTGATGTATCTCATTAATTAAGAAGAAGAGTTAGTATGTCATAATTAAAGTAGTAAAATGTTTAAATCTAGCTGTTGTCTCTTTTCAGAAACAAACTAACTCAGCTGCAGATTAACCAGTTCTGGTCCTCCATGATGATGGTCTTACCTGACCCTGCTAGACCACCAATCCAATCTGACCCTGGTAGACCACCAGTCTGATCTGACCCTGGTAGACCTTCAGAGACATGGAGAAGTTCGGGATGAGTTTTGGGGGGGGTCCCGGCAGGAAGGAGTTGCTGGACACCATCGAATCCCAGAAAAAGCAGCTGGTCCAGTACCAGACTCGCTTCAAAGACGTTGTCCAGGCCTATAAGAGTCTTCTGAAGGAGAAGGAGGCTCTGGAGGCCAGTTTGAAGGTCTTGACGGTGACCCAGGAGGTGGACCTGAACCAACAAGGCCAGGACACTACCACCACCTCGGACCTCCTGGAGGACGGCTGCTCGCTGCACAGTGAGGACAGCGTGGACACGGTAGCATCTGTGGACATACCCAGTGAGACCACCAGAGGGTACCAGAGCGAGGAGGACCAGGGGGAACCAGGAGTTAAGTCCGACTCAATGGTACGTTTTTAAAAGTCTTAGTTTTTTATGACCCAGGTGTTGGTTTTTAAGTTAGACTTGTTTGTTGCCGCTGAAGACGTCGGCGGTTTAACGTGCCAAGTTCTCTTCCTGCAGACCCTGCGGTCCGATACGAGCGCCGGCGTCTCAGAGAGCAGCACCGTGGGGGCGGAGAAGCAGCAGGCCACGCCTCCTCCAAACACGGAGGTGGACCGTCGAGTCGCCCAGCTGAAGAACCAACTGAGCACGCTCACCAGCGCCCTCGCCACGGTGACCCACGAGAAGTCTCGGATGGAGGCCAGCTTTCAGGCCGACAAGCGTCAGCTGAAACAGGAAGTGGAGGAGCTCCAGGACCGTTTAGTCGGCGTGAGGGGGCAGCAGGAAGTGGAGCTGCGCGCCGTGCAGCAGCAGTTGGCCGAAGGCCGCGCTCGTATCATCACGCAGCAGTACGAGCGGGAGCAGGAGCAGGGAGACCACGTCCAGCAGCTCAGGGAGCTGCAGAGGATCCTGCAGCAGGAGAGAGACCTGCGACAGGATGTAGAGCTGCGCCTGCAAGACGCCAACGCAACTCTCCTCGTGACATCAACGGCCGTGGACCGAGGGGCGGAGTCCGAGGCTCACCTGAACCAGGTGAGGGAGGAGCGAGACGAGCTGAGGAGGAGGCTGCAGGCTGCTGAGGAGGACCAGAAGAAACCAGATCCCAGAGTGAACAAACTGCAGCATGAGCTGACAGAGCTGAAAAAACACCTCCAGCAGCAGATGCACCTCGAGACCAGAAAGGTAAAACTGAGACCCTGACCAACTAAAACCCGGTCTAAACTCACTAAAACAGATCCATATTGAGCCCAATAAGATAAAACTAAGACCCTTGTAAACTAAAACTATATCTTAACTCCCTAAAACCACATTGAGCCCAATAAGATAAAACTAAGACCCTTACCAACTAAAACCAGGTCGAAACCACATTGAGGCCAGTAAGGTAAAACCAAGACCCTGACCAGTAACTCTTGACTGTTGGTGTTTCGGCAGGCGTGCGAGGCGGAGGAACGAGCTTGTGAGCGAGCTCAGGCTGCAGAGACGAGGGTCGCCAGTCTGGAGCAGAGGGTCTCTGAACTCTCGGAGCTGCTCGGTTCTTGTGAGAAGTCGAGGCAGAGAGACCAGCAGATGGCTCAGAGACTCAGAGACCGAATCCTACAGCTGGACACGGAGAACAAAACGCTCGCCATCGCTGCCTCCAGCAGGATGACCTCTGACCTCGCGGTGGACGAGTCTCAGCTGGACATTGGCATGCTGAAGGAGAAACTGGAGAAGGTAAAGAAGCTGTTATCGCTGGCGGCTCAGAGGAACCCATACCAGAACATCCAGAACCTTGTGGAAACCCAGGCAGAGCTTGGCGGAGACAAAGCCTCCGTGTTCTACCAGCAGGAGCTTCAGCAGCTCAAGGACGAGTTTGAACGTTACAAGCTGCGAGCGCAAGTGGTGCTGAAGAACAAGAACGCCAAAGATGGCTGCCAAGCAAAAGAGCTAGAGGAGGTCCGGGACCAGCTGTCCGAGCTGAGGGAGAAGTACATCAACCTGCGGATCCAGAGCGATGAGGCCGAAACCCGACACCGCCGTGAGCTGGAGGAGCGGCAGCAGCAGGCGGCGGGGCTGCAGCATACTCACAAACAGGAAGTGGAGCAGGCGGAAGCGTCTCATCGGGACGACCTGCTGCGACTGGAGGCGGAGCTGCACAAACAAAGAGAGAGGACAATGGCGCTGCTGGGCGAGAAGGACCAGGAGCTGGAGAGGCTGCGGGCCGCCGCACCGAGCTGCAGCTACGACGCCAGTAGAGTGACCAACAACGAGCACGAGTCTGGCCCGGAGACCGAGGGCGACATCATTAGCCAGGCGCTGCGGCGGGCGACGCCCAACGAGCCCACGCTGCTGCTGTACGCCGAGCATCTGGCCAGGAAGGAGGTGGAGACGGGCGGCCTGCGGCGGCATAAACACCGGCTAGAAGAGGACGTCCACCAGCTTCAGGCCCGGCTCATCGCTAACGGGGAGCGCCACGATGAGGAGGCGTCAGAGCTGCGAGGACAACTCGACAAACTGATCAGAGATCAGAGCCGAGAGGGCGCCAATATGGAGTACCTGAAGAACGTCATCTACAAGTTCCTGACACTGCAGGACGCCAGCGGGAGGCAGCAGACACTCAACGCCATACTGACCATCCTACACTTCAGCCCGCAGGAGAAACACACCGTCATGGGGCTGCAGGGCGCTACCTGGTGGCCCAGCAAGCGATAAGACACCTGGCGGCCCAACAAGAGATGAGACACCTGGTGGACCAACAAGAGATGAGACACCTGGTGGCCCAACAAGAGATGAGACACCTGGTGGACCAACAAGAGATGAGACACCTGGTGGCCCAACAAGAGATGAGACACCTGGTGGACCAACAAGAGATGAGACACCTGGTGGACCAACAAGAGATGAGACACCTGGTGGCCCAACAAGAGATGAGACACCTGGTGGCCCAACAAGAGATGAGACACCTGGTGGCCCAACAAGAGATGAGACACCTGGTGGACCAACAAGAGATGAGACACCTGGTGGACCAACAAGAGATGAGACACCTGGTGGCCCAACAAGAGATGAGACACCTGGTGGCCCAACAAGAGATGAGACACCTGGTGGACCAACAAGAGATGAGACACCTGGTGGACCAACAAGAGATGAGACACCTGGTGGCCCAACAAGAGATGAGACACCTGGTGGCCCAACAAGAGATGAGACACCTGGTGGCCCAACAAGAGATGAGACACCTGGTGGACCAACAAGAGATGAGACACCTGGTGGACCAACAAGAGATGAGACACCTGGTGGCCCAACAAGAGATGAGACACCTGGTGGCCCAACAAGAGATGAGACACCTGGTGGCCCAACAAGAGATGAGACACCTGGTGGACCAACAAGAGATGAGACACCTGGTGGCCCAACAAGAGATGAGACACCTGGTGGACCAACAAGAGATGAGACACCTGGTGGCCCAACAAGAGATGAGACACCTGGTGGACCAACAAGAGATGAGACACCTGGTGGCCCAACAAGAGATGAGACACCTGGTGGACCAACAAGAGATGAGACACCTGGTGGACCAACAAGAGATGAGACACCTGGTGGCCCAACAAGAGATGAGACACCTGGTGGACCAACAAGAGATGAGACACCTGGTGGACCAACAAGAGATGAGACACCTGGTGGACCAACAAGAGATGAGACACCTGGTGGACCAAACATTTAGATTGAGAGAGAAACTGTCTGGTTTCTACATGAATGTTGCTGTGAGGAAACATTACAAATGTAACTTCTTCATATAACGGATATATTTTTGATTTCTTTGTTGAAATAAACTACTTTTCCTGTTTCACAAACTTAGTTTGGTTCATTTTAAAGAGTTCATTCATTTCAGGATATTGTAGTTTTGTATCAAAAAAAAAATGTTAACCTCAATGTCAGTTAGTCATTACACCACAACTCTAAAGTATTACTACTTTTGTTATCGTAACCTTGTTCGTATCAATAAACATAAAAGCAGCTTTATAATAAACCGTTTGAGAACACCACATCATTCAGATCAATATATTGATCAATATGTAACAAAAGTGATTGAATTTATAACAAAGTAGACAGTGTGAACATAATCAATGTTTTACTTTTCAAATCCAAACTAAATACAGTATTTACAGATGGTTTGAGAAAATAAAAAGGCAAACGACACAATTAATATTAATATATTAGTGTGAGTAACATTCACTGAGTTCAGTCTGCGATAGAAAAATAACATCTAGTCATTGATCAAATCTGTATATCAAATCTTGAAATGATGCATCATTTCAACATGTAATCATGTGTTTATATAATAATAAACAGAGATTAAAGGAAAGAAACAGCAGAAGATTCACATTTAAACATTGATAGAACAAGTCAAATATTCAGTTTTGTGGAGATTTTATGATGAAAGGTAAGATGAGAGTATAAGCTAAGTATTTAGAGTACACTCTGAATACACAGTACTCAGTACAAGCTAAGTATTTAGAGTACACTGTGTACTCAGCACCGTCTGCAGGCCTCCAGGCAACGAGCTGATGATGGACTTTATAAAAGCGTCCAGTTTGTCTAAAACTCCGTCCTTCACCTGCAACTGCTGCCTGCGAGCTTTAATCTGAAAAACATTCAGAAACACACTTCCTGTATAAAGGAAAAACACACTTAAAGGAAAAATACAGGGTTTTACCAATAAACATTTAAATTAGAACAATGACAATATTTCACAGAAAATAATTAAAATTAGATTAAATCAAACGTGTTCACTAGACACAGTACAACACGTGCCAATAAACACATTATTATGAGTATTTATTTCTATGATAATTCAGATTTAGTGTCTGAATCTCACCAGTTTCTCTCTGAGCTTCAGAATCAAGTCGACGATTTCCACCTCCGACTTGTCTTTAGTCCAACTCATCAGGTCCTAAGAGGAAGAAACCAGGGTTAGAAGACCCAGATGTTCAAATGTTTACAGTGATCCAGATGTTTACATTCAGAAATATGTTTACAGTGATCCAGATGTTTACATTCAGAAATATGTTTACAGTGATCCAGATGTTTACATTCAGAAATATGTTTACAGTGATCCAGATGTTTACATTCAGATATATGTTTACAGTGATCCAGATGTTTACATTCAGAAATATGTTTACAGTGATCCAGATGTCAGTGATATATGTTCAGTGATCCAGATGGCAGTGATATGTTCACAGTGATCCAGATGTCAGTGATATATGTTCACAGTGATCCAGATGTCAGTGATATATGTTCAGTGATCCAGATGTCAGTGATATGTTCACAGTGATCCAGATGTCAGTGATATGTTTACAGTGATCCAGATGTCAGTGATATATGTTCAGTGATCCAGATGGCAGTGATATGTTCACAGTGATCCAGATGTCAGTGATATATGTTCACAGTGATCCAGATGTCAGTGATATGTTCACAGTGATCCAGATGTCAGTGATATATGTTCACAGTGATCCAGATGTCAGTGATATATGTTCAGTGATCCAGATGTCAGTGATATGTTCACAGTGATCCAGATGTCAGTGATATATGTTCACAGTGATCCAGATGTCAGTGATATATGTTCAGTGATCCAGATGTCAGTGATATGTTCACAGTGATCCAGATGTCAGTGATATATGTTCAGTGAACCAGATGTCAGTGATATGTTCACAGTGATCCAGATGTCAGTGATATGTTCACAGTGATCCAGATGTCAGTGATATGTTCACAGTGATCCAGATGTCAGTGATATATGTTCAGTGAACCAGATGTCAGTGATATGTTCACAGTGATCCAGATGTCAGTGATATGTTCAGTGATCCAGATGTCAGTGATATGTTCACAGTGATCCAGATGTCAGTGATATGTTCACAGTGATCCAGATGTCAGTGATATATGTTCAGTGAACCAGATGTCAGTGATATATGTTCACAGTGATCCAGATGTCAGTGATATGTTCAGTGATCCAGATGTCAGTGATATGTTCACAGTGATCCAGATGTCAGTGATACGTCCACAGTGATCCAGATGTCAGTGATATGTTCACAGTGATCCAGATGTCAGTGATATGTTCACAGTGATCCAGATGTCAGTGATATGTCCACAGTGATCCAGATGTCAGTGATATATGTTCAGTGAACCAGATGTCAGTGATATATGTTCACAGTGATCCAGATGTCAGTGATATGTTCAGTGATCCAGATGTCAGTGATATGTTCACAGTGATCCAGATGTCAGTGATACGTCCACAGTGATCCAGATGTCAGTGATATGTTCACAGTGATCCAGATGTCAGTGATATGTTCACAGTGATCCAGATGTCAGTGATATGTCCACAGTGATCCAGATGTCAGTGATATATGTTCAGTGAACCAGATGTCAGTGATATGTTCACAGTGATCCAGATGTCAGTGATATGTTCACAGTGATCCAGATGTCAGTGATATGTTCACAGTGATCCAGATGTCAGTGATATGTTCAGTGATCCAGATGTCAGTGATATATGTTCAGTGATCCAGATGTCAGTGATATGTTCACAGTGATCCAGATGTCAGTGATATGTCCACAGTGATCCAGATGTCAGTGATATGTCCACAGTGATCCAGATGTCAGTGATATGTTCACAGTGATCCAGATGTCAGTGATATGTTCAGTGATCCAGATGTCAGTGATATGTTCACAGTGATCCAGATGTCAGTGATATGTTCAGTGATCCAGATGTCAGTGATATGTTCACAGTGATCCAGATGTCAGTGATATGTTCACAGTGATCCAGATGTCAGTGATATGTTCACAGTGATCCAGATGTCAGTGATATGTCCACAGTGATCCAGATGTCAGTGATATGTCCACAGTGATCCAGATGTCAGTGATATGTTCACAGTGATCCAGATGTCAGTGATATGTTCAGTGATCCAGATGTCAGTGATATGTTCACAGTGATCCAGATGTCAGTGATATGTTCAGTGATCCAGATGTCAGTGATATGTTCACAGTGATCCAGATGTCAGTGATATGTTCACAGTGATCCAGATGTCAGTGATATGTTCACAGTGATCCAGATGTCAGTGATATGTCCACAGTGATCCAGATGTCAGTGATATGTTCAGTGATCCAGATGTCAGTGATATATGTTCACAGTGATCCAGATGTCAGTGATATGTTCACAGTGATCCAGATGTCAGTGATATGTTCACAGTGATCCAGATGTCAGTGATATATGTTCAGTGAACCAGATGTCAGTGATATGTCCACAGTGATCCAGATGTCAGTGATATGTTCAGTGATCCAGATGTCAGTGATATATGTTCAGTGATCCAGATGTCAGTGATATGTTCACAGTGATCCAGATGTCAGTGATAATACTGATGATAACTCACAGCATCACAGATGACCTCCAGATGAAGACTCTCCAGTTTCTGCGTCATCTCTTTGTGTCGATGACGATACCATCCGTCAAAGTTTGGAGACCTAAAGAATTTTCTTTCAAGAGTCAAACAAAAAGATAAGATGTTTACAGTGATCCAGAAGTTCACGGTGAGAAATGTTTACACTGTTCCAGATATTTACAGTGACAATATTTACAATGATAAATATGTTTACAGTAATCAGTGGACACCATCAGTACTATTAATGCAAAGTGAGAGAAGATCATGGTTAAAAAATTAGCTACATGTCCGATAGGGCAGATTAGAACAGGCCATCTCTACGCTATATATTATTATAATATATATATATATATATATATATATATATATATATATATATATATATATATAAATAACTGTATGAGCTGGGAAAGGTCTTTGGAGAACCTTTTGAAAAAGCATGTCAATTTGATGAAAAAAGGCAACGGTCTCATCAACAGTCAAAATCGGTGCAATTTGATCCCAGTTTAGCCCGCAAAGTTTGACTTCTACAAGTCTATATCCTCAAAGTTACGACTTTATCCTCAAAGTTACGACTTTATCCTCAAAGTTACGACTTTATCCTCAAAGTTCTCAAAGTTCCGACTTTATTCTCAAAGTTACGACTTTATCCTCAAAGTTACGACTTTATCCTCAAAGTTCTCAAAGTTCCGACTTTATTCTCCAAGTTACAACTTTATTCTCCAAGTTACGAATTTATCCTCAAAGTTACGACTTTATCCTCAAAGTTCTCAAAGTTCCGACTTTATTCTCAAAGTTACGACTTTATTCTCCAAGTTACAACTTTATTCTCAAAGTTACGAATTTATCCTCAAAGTTACGACTTTATCCTCAAAGTTCTCAAAGTTCCGACTTTATTCTCAAAGTTCCGACTTTATTCTCCAAGTTACGACTTTATTCTCCAAGTTACAACTTTATTCTCAAAGTTACGAATTTATCCTCAAAGTTACGACTTTATCCTCAAAGTTCTCAAAGTTACGACTTTATTCTCAAAGTTACGACTTTATTCTCCAAGTTACAACTTTATTCTCAAAGTTACGACTTTATCCTCAAAGTTACGACTTTATCCTCAAAGTTCTCAAAGTTACGACTTTATTCTCCAAGTTACGACTTTATCCTCAAAGTTCTCAAAGTTCCGACTTTATCCTCAAAGTTACGACAAAAGTTACTTCTTCCTTTAAAAAAACGTTGACTTTGATTGAAACTTTTTATCCTCAAAATTCGGAAGGAATTGACAACTTTATTAAAATAATTACAACTTTATTCTGAAGGACAATGTCTTAAAGATGGAAGATGAAGAAAACAGTTAAAAGTGGAGCGGACTATAAAACAATGACTTTCTTCTTGTGTTCATCCTGCAAACACCTGAGTGACTCACCTGTACAGTCCCATCCAATCACCTTTGAGCACCGAAGTCAGCTGAGGCCCGGTGTGATCCAGAGTGGACATGAAGTCGTCCTGACTGAAGGGTCGAATCTGAGGAGGAGTCTGAACACACAAACACATGAACCAGCTGATGACCTCGCCGTGAGGTCATCCCCAATGAGCCACTTCCTGTTTACCTTCCACGCTGTCACCGATCTCTGCAGAGGCATCAGGCTCGCCATGTAGCGCTCCTGACGACAAGAAACAATAAAGTTAGACAATTCCAAACATGTGATAGATATATACTTTATTAATCCCCAAGGGGAATTAGATATGATATATACATGATTTGATGTTAATTAGAATGAAACACTAATTATGAATGATCTAGAACATAAATGTTGTCACAGCTAACGATCAATAAAGTGAAACCAATAGAAGCTAGTCTGCTGATCTGATTGGCTGTTCACTCACCAGCGGTATGATGAAGCTCTGCGTGAGCTCCAACAGGTGTCGCCTTAAGATGGCGCTCTGCACCTCAGACGGTCTCTTTCTCTGAATCCCCTGAAGACAGTTTAGAAAGTTTCAACATCAATCATCTTCAGACCAATAAATATCGATATCGATAAACGTGGATGTTTTCACCTTCAACAGTCTCTTCAGAAGAATCTTGTCTTTGTGTAGAAATGTCTTGAACGCCGTAAAGATCCCTGCAGACAGGAAGTAAACATGCATTAATCAATAATACGACCTATTAAACAGGTGAGTAGAAACTCAGGTGTTACCTGGTTTAGTGTCCAGTGTTTTCAGTTTGGACAGTTTCTTCACCTTCACCTGTTTCGGTAAATCACCTGAAAGAGACGGTTGTTCGATACTCAAAGCTCAGTTCACTGCCAGCAAGAAGAAGAAGAAGAAGAACAACAACAAGAACAACAACAACAACTTATTTTACCCGCCATCTTGACTTCTCCCAGTCGGACGACGTGAGGCCAGTTCTGAAAAGTCTTAATGAAGAACGGATTGGTGACTCCCAGCACCACGTTAGGCCTGAACAGGTGAGAGACAGACAGGTGAGAGACAGACAGAGACAAGTGGACAGACAGAGACAAGTGAGAGACAGACAGGTGAGACAGATACAGGTACTCACGGGGCCTGGGTGCGGGTGGTGTACTCCCTGAACTCACTATCGTGGACGGTGAAATACGGCCGGAAGTCGCAGCAGAACTTCAGAGGACTAATGGAGCTGAGAGAGGACAGACTGTTACCACGAGAACAACACAAACACTGCCCTCTGATTGGCTACGAGAAGCTTTGTTCCTATTGGCTGTTCAGTCACCTGACGAGAGCCAGCACGGTTTCCGAGGAGACGGTGGGAGACGGCGCCATGACCACCACCGGTTCCCCGAGCAACATTAGCTCCCAGAACATCTGCAGGTGAATCAGGACAGACTGGAAACACCTGAGAGGTCAAAGGTCACCTGATCATTATGTTTATACCATGAATATGAGTATTAGAGAATAAAGACTGGAGCGGTCAAAGGTCACCTGATCATTATGTTTATATCATGTTTATATCATGTTTATATCATGAATACTAGAGAACAAGTACAGGAAGAACCTGAGATGTCAAAGGTCACCTGATCATTACGTTTATATCATGAATATTAGAGAATAAGTACTGGAAACACCTGAGGTCAAAGGTCACCTGATCATTATGTTTATATCATGAATATTAGAGAACAAGTACAGGAAACACCTGAGGTCAAAGGTCACCTGATCATTATGTTTATAACATGTTTATATCATGTTTATATCATGAATACTAGAGAACAAGTACAGGAAGAACCTGAGAGGTCAAAGGTCACCTGATCATTATGTTTATATCATGAATATTAGAGAACAAGTACAGGAAACACCTGAGGTCAAAGGTCACCTGATCATTATGTTTATAACATGTTTATATCATGAATACTATAGAACAAGTACAGGAAGAACCTGAGAGGTCAAAGGTCACCTGATCATTATGTTTATATCATGAATATTAGAGAACAAGTACAGGAAACACCTGAGGTCAAAGGTCACCTGATCATTATGTTTATATCATGAATATTAGAGAATAAGTACTGGAAACACCTGAGGTCAAAGGTCACCTGATCATTATGATTATATCAAGTTTCTACACCAGATGTCTAACTGACAGTGCTGTAGCTAAATTTAAAGAAGCGAGTCCTTCTGCATTTGATTCAATACCACGTCTCAATGTGACGGAGGACTCCTGTGCTAACTTTAGTCCGTCCCAGATTGATCATATTGTCGATAGTGCTACAGGCTCACTGAGAATGACACTAGACTCGATAGCCCCACTGAAGAAAAAGACAGTGAGTCAAAGGAGGTTTGCTCCCTGGTAGAACCCTCAGACCCGCGACCTAAAGCAAACTTCACGAAAGCTTGAAAGCATATGGCGTTCCACCAATCTGGAAGAATCACGCTTAGTTTGGCGAGATAGTCTTAAAACATATAAAAAGGCTCTCCGTAATGCCAGAGCAGCCTATTACTCATCAGTAATAGAGAAAAATAAGAACAACCCCAGGGTTCTCTTTATCACTGTAGCCAGGCTGACAGAGAGTCACAGCTCTGTGGAGCCGTGTATTCCTATAGACCTCAGTAGTAATGACTTCATGAACTTCTTCAATGAAAAGATTTGAACTATTAGAGGCAAGATTGATGATCTCTTGCCCTCAACTACTGCCGATCTGTCATCAAGAGGAGTGGCCTTGGAAACGGCTGTATGCCCTGGTGTATATTTGGATAGCTTTTCTCCCATTAACCTAGACCAATTGTCCTCAACGGTTTCTACTTCTAAACCGTCTACCTGTCTCTTAGACCCCATCCCAACGAGGCTGCTTAAAGACGTGTTGCCTTTAGTTGGCACCTCTCTGCTGGATATTGTTAATGTGTCTTTGCTAACAGGCCATGTACCACATTCCTTCAAAGTAGCTGTAATTAAACCTCTCCTGAAGAAGCCCACTCTTAATCCAGAGGTGTTGGCTAACTACAGACCGATCTCTAACCTTCCCTTCCTCTCTAAGATCCTGGAGAAAGTAGGACTCATCTCTGTACTGGTCTTGTTAGACCTTAGTGATGATAAAGGACTCATCTCTGTACTGGTCTTGTTAGACCTTAGTGCTGATAAAGGACTCATCTCTGTACTCGTCTTGTTAGACCTTAGTGCTGGTAAAGGACTCATCTCTGTACTGGTCTTGTTAGACCTTAGTGCTGATAAAGGACTCATCTCTGTACTGGTCTTGTTAGACCTTAGTGCTGGTAAAGGACTCATCTCTGTACTGGTCTTGTTAGAACTTAGTGCTGGTAAAGGACTCATCTCTGTACTGGTCTTGTTAGACCTTAGTGCTGGTAAAGGACTCATCTCTGTACTGGTCTTGTTAGACCTTAGTGCTGGTAAAGGACTCATCTCTGTACTGGTCTTGTTAGACCTTAGTGCTGATAAAGGACTCATCTCTGTACTGGTCTTGTTAAACCTTAGTGCTAGTAAAGGACTCATCTCTGTACTGGTCTTGTTAGACCTTTGTGCTGGTAAAGGACTCATCTCTGTACTGGTCTTGTTAGACCTTAGTGCTGGTAAAGGACTCATCTCTGTACTGGTCTTGTTAGACCTTAGTGCTGATAAAGGACTCATCTCTGTACTGGTCTTGTTAGACCTTAGTGCTGATAAAGGACTCATCTCTGTACTGGTCTTGTTAGACCTTAGTGCTGATAAAGGACTCATCTCTGTACTGGTCTTATTAGACCTTAGTGCTGCGTTCGACACCATTGATCATGACATCCTATTACAGAGACTGGATCAGTCGATTGGCATTTCAGGTACCGCACTAAGTTGGTTTAAATCCTATTTATCAGATCGATCTCAATTTGTATTTGTAAACGATGAAGCCTCAATGACCACCAACGTTAATCACGGAGTTCCACAAGGTTCTGTGCTTGGACCAATTTTATTTACCTTTTTATATATGCTTCCTTTGGGCAATATTATCAGGAAACACTCCATACACTTTCATTGCTATGCAGATGATACTCAATTATATCTATGGATCAAACCAGAGGAGACAAACCAGCTCGCTAAAATTCAAGAATGTCTTAAAGACATAAAAACATGGATGACCTGCAACTTCCTGATGTTAAACTCAGACAAAACTGAAGTTATTTACTGGCCCTGAACATCTCAGAGATCAATTATCTGGTGATGTGGTTTCTGTAGATGGCATTTCCCTGGCATCCAACACCACTGTAAAGAATCTCTAGTTATCTTTGACCCAGACTTGTCCTTTAACTCCACGTTAAGCAAATCTCAAGGATTGCATTTTATCATCTACGTAACATTTAAAAAATCAGACACATCTTGTCCCAAAAAGATGCAGAAAAGCTGGTTCACGCGTTTGTTACTTCCAGACTAGATTACTGCAACTCCTTATTATCAGGCTGCTCTAATAAGTCTCTTAAATCCCTCCAGTTGATCCAGAATGCTGCAGCTCGTGTACTCACAAAAACTAAGAAAAGAGATCACATGACTCCTGTATTAGCTGCGCTGCACTGGCTCCCTGTAAAATCAAGAATCACATTTAAAATACTTCTCCTCACCTACAAAGCCTTGATTGTTGATGCATCATCATATCTTAAGGAGCTTGTAGTACCATATTGCCCCACTAGAGAGCTGCGCTCACTAAATGTGGGGCTACTTGTGGTTCCTAGAGTCCTAAAAAGTAGGATGGGAGCCAGAGCCTTCAGTTATCAAGCTCCTCTTTTATGGAACCAGCTTCCACTTTCAGTCCTGGAGGCAGACACAGTCACCTCATTCAAGAATAGACTTAAGACTTTCCTCTTTAATAGTGCTTATAGTTAGGGCTGAATCAGGTTTGCCCTGGTCCAGCCCCTTGATATGCTGCTATAGGCTTATAGGCTGCTGGGGGATGTTTTAGGATACACTGAGCACCTATCTCCTCTTCTCTCTCTCCTTATGGATGAATTTACATCTCTCCATTGCACCTTATTAACTCTGCTTCCTCCCCGGAGTCTTTGTGACTTCACGTCTCATAGGGTCCATTGGACCTGGAGGTGTCTGATGCTGGTGAGCCGGCCTCCCATTGGCCCTGCTGATGCCCCGCCCCCCCTCCTCTCTACCTCCTTCTGTTTCATGGATTGGAGTTCCATTCATACATTGTCATATTCATGTAATGTGTTTATGTAACTCTGTTCATCTGGTCACATGACATCTATTCATCTGTCCATCCGGGGAGAGGGATCCTCCTCTGTTGCTCTCCTGAAGGTTTCTTCCCTTTTTTTGCTGTGAAAGGTTATTTTTGGGGAGTTTTTGCTGATCTGATGTGAGGTCAAAGGTCAGGGATGTCGTATGTGTACAGATTGTAAAGCCCTCTGAGGGAAATTTGTAATTTGTGATATTGGGCTATACAAAATAAACTGAATTGAATTGAATATCATGAATATTAGAGAATAACTACAGGGAGAACCAGAGAGGTCAAAGGTCACTGTCTCTCTATGTTTCTATGATGAATATGAATATGAGAGACTGACCTGAAGAGGTCCAGCTCGTGGAGGGTTGGCAGCACAGTCGGAGCCGGCAGGAGGTTCTGAGGACACAAATCAGACTTTACTGTTCGCTCATAGTTATCGTTCATAATAAAAGCTCCCGTTCTCTTCCTGACCTCTTGAGCGGTTTGTCGGACTGGACTTCCTCCTGGTTTGTCTGTTTTTGATGGAATCCGAACCTGAATAATAATAATAATAATAATAATAATAATAATAATAATGCATTTAATTTATATAGCGCTTTTTGTGATACTCAAAGACACTTTACATAACATAATTATAACATCCTATAAGCTAAAAAATAAGAATAACTAAAATACAGGTAAAACAAATAGGGACTTTCTCAGTTGCTCGGACCCTAATAAATAAAAATAATACAAACATGGAGCAAACAATCACACATTAAAAGGTGGGTTTTGATTTGTGATTTGAATAATTAAAGATCAGTGCAGTCTCTGATGGGTTTGGGGAGAGAGTTCCAGAGGGAGGGGGCAGATATGGAGAAGGTCTGTCCCCCCACGTCCGGTGCCTGGTCCTATGTGGGATGGACAGGAGATCATCAGAAGAGATGGAGTGTGGTGGTGGAGCAGGTCTGAGGTAGGAGGGGGCCTGATGGAGTGTGGTGGTGGAGCAGGTCTGTGAGGTAGGAGGGGGCCTGATGGAGTGTGGTGGTGGAGCAGGTCTGTGAGGTAGGAGGGGGCCTGATGGAGTGTGGTGGTGGAGCAGGTCTGTGAGGTAGGAGGGGGCCTGATGGAGTGTGGTGGTGGAGCAGGTCTGAGGTAGGAGGGGGCCTGATGGAGTGTGGTGGTGGAGCAGGTCTGTGAGGTAGGAGGGGGCCTGATGGAGTGTGGTGGTGGAGCAGGTCTGTGAGGTAGGAGGGGGCCTGATGGAGTGTGGTGGTGGAGCAGGTCTGAGGTAGGAGGGGGCCTGATGGAGTGTGGTGGTGGAGCAGGTCTGAGGTAGGAGGGGGCCTGATGGAGTGTGGTGGTGGAGCAGGTCTGTGAGGTAGGAGGGGGCCTGATGGAGTGTGGTGGTGGAGCAGGTCTGAGGTAGGAGGGGGCCTGATGGAGTGTGGTGGTGGAGCAGGTCTGTGAGGTCGGAGGGGGCCTGATGGAGTGTGGTGGTGGAGCAGGTCTGAGGTAGGAGGGGGCCTGATGGAGTGTGGTGGTGGAGCAGGTCTGAGGTAGGAGGGGGCCTGATGGAGTGTGGTGGTGGAGCAGGTCTGAGGTAGGAGGGGGCCTGATGGAGTGTGGTGGTGGAGCAGGTCTGTGAGGTAGGAGGGGGCCTGATGGAGTGTACTGGTGGAGCAGGTCTGAGGTAGGAGGGGGCCTGATGGAGTGTACTGGTGGAGCAGGTCTGAGGTAGGAGGGGGCCTGATGGAGTGTGGTGGTGTAGCAGGTCTGTGAGGTAGGAGGGGGCCTGATGGAGTGTGGTGGTGGAGCAGGTCTGAGGTAGGAGGGGGCCTGATGGAGTGTGGTGGTGGAGCAGGTCTGTGAGGTAGGAGGGGGCCTGATGGAGTGTGGTGGTGGAGCAGGTCTGAGGTAGGAGGGGGCCTGATGGAGTGTGGTGGTGGAGCAGGTCTGAGGTAGGAGGGGGCCTGATTCTGGAGGGCTTTGTGAGTGAGGAGAAGGATTTTGTATTGGATCCGTTGTGGGACGGGGTGCCAGTGAAGGTTCTGGACAACAGGGGTCTGGGAGTGGGTGAGCAGGCGAGCAGCAGAGTTCTGGATGTATTGGAGTTTGTTTAGGATTTTGGAAGATGTGCCATAAAGAATATTATTACAATAGTCAATTCTGGAGGTGATGAAGGCGTGGATTAAAGTTTCAGCAGCAGATGAGGAAGTGATGGGCGGAGACGGGCTGAGATGTTTTTTAGGTGGAAGAAGGAGGTTCTGGTGATTTGTTTGATGTGATGTTCAAATGAGAGGTTGCTGTCAAACATGACTCTGAGGTTGCGGATGTGAGGGGATTTAAGAAAAACAGGAACATTTTCTTTTTTTCTACTCAAGTTCAAATAAAAATGAAACCAGTGAAAGATAGAAAGCAGGTTTATGAATGTTGAATTCACTTTTTATATTGCTCAACATGAGTATGAGTATGTGTGTTTGTGTATATATATATATATATATATATATATATATATATATATATATATATATATATATATATATATATATAATATTAGTATCATATTATAATTTACAATACTAAATAATTAAATGACACAATACTATATAATTGTAATATACAATACTATATCATTATATTACACAATACAACAAAGCAGAGGCTGAAGCTCTGTGATTGGCTGTCTGTTAGTGAAATGCACCCTGGGAGTCATAGTTTTTATGATCAAAACTGTTCATCAAAGACCAGATATTTTCTAACACACCTTTTCTACTGATGATTTCACCTCTCCTATATGACCCCACACCTTCCTCCCCTCACCGGTGAGACCACGCCTCCTAACCCGCCCCTCCTCCTCACCTGTAAGACCATGCCCATCACAGGCAGGTTGAGGGTAAGTCCAGGTGCAGGTGAAGGCCATTGGTCGATCCCGTTACACACTGAGGACGAGAGAAAGACGAGACGTCAGGTGGCATTTCAGCAGGGATGATGTCATAATTACTATTTATCTGATTGGCCCACGGTTATGACATAAGCATGACATCATCACCTGCTTCCAGACACGGCTCCAGTTTCTCAAAGAACTCAGGAGCGACGATCTGCAGCAGCGAGTGGAACAGGTGAGTGTATGGTAACTTGGATACCAACACCAGAGACTGAAACACAGACATCACATGGTTAATCAGGTGTGAACAGGTGTAATCCGGTGTGAACAGGTAACTGACCTTCTGGAAGTATCCTCTCTTCACAGAAACATCCTTCACTTGTCTGAAATAGACGTAACCAAAGAAATGGGACACTTCAGTCTGTGGAAACAAAGAGACAAACTGTAAATGTTTACAAATCTGTTTACTAATGTTTAGAAAGTTATTATTTATCAGTGTTTAAAAGTGTTGGTTTATAATATTTGGTTACTGCAATAAGCAGTCAAATGGTCACACAGTTCCTGATCAATAAGTGTCACATGGTTCCTGATCAATAACTTTCACATGGTTCCTGATCAATAAGTGTCACATGGTTCCTGATCAATAAGTGTCACATGGTTCCTGATCAATAAGTGTCACATGGTTCCTGAACAATAACTTTCACATGGTTCCTGATCAATAAGTGTCACATGGTTCCTGAACAATAACTTTCACATGGTTCCTGATCAATAAGTGTCACATGGTTCCTGATCAATAACTTTCACATGGTTCCTGATCAATAAGTGTCACATGGTTCCTGATCAATAACTTTCACATGGTTCCTGATCAATAAGTGTCACATGGTTCCTGATCAATAACTTTCACATGGTTCCTGATCAATAAATGTCACATGGTTCCTGATCAATAAGTGTCACATGGTTCCTGATCAATAACTTTCACATGGTTCCTGAACAATAACTTTCACATGGTTCCTGATCAATAAGTGTCACATGGTTCCTGAACATTAAGCGTCACATGGTTCCTGAACAATAACTTTCACATGGTTCCTGAACAATAACTTTCACATGGTTCCTGATCAATAAGCGTCACATGGTTCCTGATCAATAAGTTCGACATGGTTCCTGATCAATGACTTTCACATGGTTCCTGATCAATAAGTGTCACATGGTTCCTGATCAATAAGCTGTCACATGGTTCCTGATCAATAAGCTGTCACACGGTTCCTGATCAATGACTTTCACACGGTTCCTGATCAATAAGTGTCACATGGTTCCTGATCAATAAGTGTCACATGGTTCCTGATCAATAAGCTGTCACATGGCTCCTGATCAATAAGTTCAACATGGTTCCTGATCAATAAGTGTCACATGGTTCCTGATCAATAAGCTGTCACATGGTTCCTGATCAATAAGTTCAACATGGTTCCTGATCAATAAGTGTCACATGGTTCCTGATCAATAAGCTGTCACATGGTTCCTGATCAATAAGTGTCACATGGTTCCTGATCAATAACTTTCACATGGTTCCTGATCAATAAGTGTCACATGGTTCCTGATCAATAAGCTGTCACATGGTTCCTGATCAATAAGTGTCACATGGTTCCTGATCAATAAGTTCGACATGGTTCCTGATCAATAAGTTTGACATGGTTCCTAATCAATAAGTTTCACATGGTTCCTGATCAATAAGCTGTCACATGGTTCCTGATCAATTAATGTCACATGGTTCCTGAACATTAAGTGTCACATGGTTCCTGATCAATAAGCTGTCACATGGTTCCTGATCAATAAGTGTCACATGGTTCCTGATCAATAAGTGTCACATGGTTCCTGATCAATAAGTTTCACATGGTTCCTGATCAATAAGTGTCACATGGTTCCTGATCAATAAGTGTCACATGGTTCCTGAACATTAAGCGTCACATGGTTCCTGATCAATAAGCTGTCACATGGTTCCTGATCAATAAGTGTCACATGGTTCCTGATCAATAAGCTGTCACATGGTTCCTGATCAATAAGTGTCACATGGTTCCTGATCAATAAGTGTCACATGGTTCCTGAACATTAAGCGTCACATGGTTCCTGATCAATAAGTGTCACATGGTTCCTGATCAATAAGTTTCACATGGTTCCTGATCAATAAGCTGTCACATGGTTCCTGATCAATAAGTGTCACATGGTTGCTGATCAATAAGTGTCACATGGTTCCTGATCAATAAGTGTCACATGGTTCCTGAACATTAAGCGTCACATGGTTCCTGATCAATAAGTGTCACATGGTTCCTGATCAATAAGTGTCACATGGTTCCTGAACATTAAGCGTCACATGGTTCCTGCTCAATAAGCGTCACATGGTTCCTGATCAATAAGCTGTCACATGGCTCCTGATCAATAAGCGTCACATGGTTCCTGATCAATAAGTGTCACATGGTTCCTGAACATTAAGCGTCACATGGTTCCTGATCAATAAGCGTCACATGGTTCCTAATCAATAAGTTTCACATGGTTCCTGATCAATAAGTGTCACATGGTTCCTGATCAATAAGTTCAACATGGTTTCTGATCAATAAGTGTCATATGGTTCCTGATCAATAAGCTGTCACATGGTTCCTGATCAATAAGTTCAACATGGTTCCTGATCAATAAGTGTCACATGGTTCCTGATCAATAAGCTGTCACATGGTTCCTGATCAATAAGTGTCACATGGTTCCTGATCAATAAGTGTCACATGGTTCCTGAACATTAAGCGTCACATGGTTCCTGATCAATAAGTGTCACATGGTTCCTGATCAATAAGTGTCACATGGTTCCTGAACATTAAGCGTCACATGGTTCCTGATCAATAAGCTGTCACATGGTTCCTGATCAATAAGTGTCACATGGTTCCTGATCAATAAGCTGTCACATGGTTCCTGATCAATAAGTGTCACATGGTTCCTGATCAATAAGTGTCACATGGTTCCTGAACATTAAGCGTCACATGTTTCCTGATCAATAAGTGTCACATGGTTCCTGATCAATAAGTTTCACATGGTTCCTGATCAATAAGCTGTCACATGGTTCCTGATCAATAAGTGTCACATGGTTGCTGATCAATAAGTGTCACATGGTTCCTGATCAATAAGTGTCACATGGTTCCTGAACATTAAGCGTCACATGGTTCCTGATCAATAAGTGTCACATGGTTCCTGATCAATAAGTGTCACATGGTTCCTGAACATTAAGCGTCACATGGTTCCTGCTCAATAAGCGTCACATGGTTCCTGATCAATAAGCTGTCACATGGCTCCTGATCAATAAGCGTCACATGGTTCCTGATCAATAAGTGTCACATGGTTCCTGAACATTAAGCGTCACATGGTTCCTGATCAATAAGCGTCACATGGTTCCTAATCAATAAGTTTCACATGGTTCCTGATCAATAAGTGTCACATGGTTCCTAATCAATAAGTTTCACATGGTTCCTGATCAATAAGTGTCACATGGTTCCTAATCAATAAGTTTCACATGGTTCCTGATCAATAAGTGTCACATGGTTCATGATCAATAACTTTCACATGGTTCCTGATCAATAACTTTCACATGGTTCCTGAACAATAAGTGTCACATGGTTCCTGATCAATAAGCTGTCACATGGTTCCTGATCAATAACTTTCACATGGTTCCTGATCAATAAGTGTCACATGGTTCCTGATCAATAAGCTGTCACATGGTTCCTGATCAATAAGTGTCACATGGTTCCTGATCATTAAGCATCACATGACCTGATCAATACCTGAAGGGTGGGGGGGGCGTCTCTGTTGTAAACATCTTCTCTGAACCGCGACGCTCTTCGACCGACGGACTGACGGAACCGGAAGCTGAACTGAGTGTCCCCAATGCATCCTGGGAAATGAAGTAAGACATGTGACCATGTCCCCAAAGCATCCTGGGAAATGAGTAAGAGATGTGACCTTTGACCTCAGGGCCATGTAGTCTATTGAGTGTGATAGTTACCGGAGTACGAGTCGGGGAAGGACAGGTAGCAGATGCTGGTTTTCTGACAACAAATTACAAACCAATATGATCAATGAATATAATCTAAATATTTAAATATAATCAAAACATATTAAAAATAAAATCAAACATATAAATGAATGTAATCAAATATATAAATAAATATAATCAAAACATTAAAAAATATAATCAAACATAAATAAATATAATCAAAACATATAAATAAATGTAATTAAAACATAAATAAATATAATCAAAGCATATTAAAAAATATAATCAAATATATAAATGAATGTAATCAAAACATTAAAAAATATAATCAAAACATAAATAAATATAATCAAATATATAAATAAATAAAATCAAAACATATAAAAATTAAATCAAACATATAAAAATTAAATCAAACATATAAATGAAGGTTTCTTCCATTTTTTCCCTGTGAAAGGTTATTTTTGGGGAGTTTTTCCTGATTCGATGTGAGGTCAAAGGTCAGGGATGTCGTATGTGTACAGACTGTAAAGCCCTCTGAGGCAAATTTGTAATTTGTGATATTGGGCTATACAAAATAAACTGAATTGAAAATTGAATTGAATAAATAAATATAATCAAACAGATAAATAAATATAATTAAAACATTAAAAATTATGTAATCAAAACATATAAATAAATAATCAAAACATATAAATATATAAAATCTAACATAAATAAATGTAATTAAAACATATAAATAAATGTAATCAAAATATTAAAAAATATAATCAAAACATTAAAAAATACAATCAAAACATATAAATATAATCAAATATATAAATAAATGAAATCAAAACATATAAAAAATAAAATCAAACATAAATACATACAGTATAATCAAAAGATATAAAAAATAAAATCAAACATAAATAAATATAATCAACACATTTGAAAAGTAAAATCAAAACATAAATAAATATAACCAAAACATTTAAAAAATATAATCAAAAGATATAAATATAATCAAACATATAAAAGATATAATCAAAAGATATAAATAATATAATCAAACATAAATAAATATAATCAAAACATATAACAAATCAAATCAAACATAAATAATATTATCAAATATAAATAAATGTAATCAAGCATATAAAAGATATAATCAAAACATTAAAAATATAATAAAACATAAATAAACTGATGAATAAAATAATTACCTCCTTCTCTGTGAGCTTCACATCCTGAGGAAACACCAGCTGAAAACACCAGAGCCCATTCAGAAAGATTAAAAGAGGATGTATCAATCAATCCTCCTATTGATTGATGCAGCAGGAAAGAAATTAGTTCAAACTCACAAATGTTATTATATTATTTCAATATGTTAAATATTTTTTAAGAAGGGCTCATCTCAAATAAAGGCTCAATTTAAATGAGTTGTCACAAAGGCCTGTATGATTATTAATATTAATATCGTACATTTGTTTGGTTTAATAACCGATATGATTTAGTTCAGAATAAACTCACATTTACAATTCTGAAAGTTTGACACGTGACAAGTTGAACCACGTGTCTTCAGTTAAGTAGTGACTCCGGTTCACGGGGTTAGGGTCATCACAGTCCGGTTCACGGGGTTAGGGTCATCACAGTCCGGTTCACGGGGTTAGGGTCATCACAGTCCGGTTCACGGGGTTAGGGTCATCACAGTCCGGTTCACGGGGTTAGGGTCATCACAGTCCGGTTCACGGGGTTAGGGTCATCACAGTCCGGTTCACGGGGTTAGGGTCATCACAGTCTGGTTCTCGGGGTTAGGGTCATCACAGTCCGGTTCACAGGGTTAGGGTCATCACAGTCCGGTTCACAGTCCGGTTCACGGGTTAGGGTCATCACAGTCCGGTTCACGGGGTTAGGGTCATCACAGTCCGGTTCACAGGGTTAGGGTCATCACAGTCCGGTTCACGGGGTTAGGGTCATCACAGTCCGGTTCACGGGGTTAGGGTCATCACAGTCCGGTTCACGGGGTTAGGGTCATCACAGTCCGGTTCACGGGGTTAGGGTCATCACATTCCGGTTCACAGTCCGGTTCACAGGGTTAGGGTCATCACAGTCCGGTTCACAGGGTTAGGGTCATCACAGTCCGGTTCACAGGGTTAGGGTCATCACAGTCTGGTTCACGGGGTTAGGGTCATCACAGTCCGGTTCACGGGGTTAGGGTCATCACAGTCCGGTTCACGGGGTTAGGGTCATCACAGTCCGGTTCACGAGGTTAGGGTCATCACAGTCTGGTTCTCGGGGTTAGGGTCATCACAGTCCGGTTCACGGGGTTAGGGTCATCACAGTCCGGTTCACGGGGTTAGGGTCATCACAGTCCGGTTCACGGGGTTAGGGTCATCACAGTCCGGTTCACGAGGTTAGGGTCATCACAGTCCGGTTCACAGTCCGGTTCACGGGTTAGGGTCATCACAGTCCGGTTCACGGAGTTAGGGTCATCACAGTCCGGTTCACAGTCCGGTTCACGGGGTTAGGGTCATCACAGTCCGGTTCACGGGGTTAGGGTCATCACAGTCCGGTTCACGGGGTTAGGGTCATCACAGTCCGGTTCACGGGGTTAGGGTCATCACAGTCCGGTTCACAGTCCGGTTCACGGGTTAGGGTCATCACAGTCCGGTTCACGGGGTTAGGGTCATCACAGTCCGGTTCACGGAGTTAGGGTCATCACAGTCCGGTTCACGGGGTTAGGGTCATCACAGTCCGGTTCACGGAGTTAGGGTCATCACAGTCCGGTTCACGGAGTTAGGGTCATCACAGTCCGGTTCACGGAGTTAGGGTCATCACAGTCCGGTTCACAGTCCGGTTCACGAGGTTAGGGTCATCACAGTCCGGTTCACGGAGTTAGGGTCATCACAGTCCGGTTCACGGAGTTAGGGTCATCACAGTCCGGTTCACGGGGTTAGGGTCATCACAGTCCGGTTCACAGTCCGGTTCACGGGGTTAGGGTCATCACAGTCCGGTTCACGGGGTTAGGGTCATCACAGTCCGGTTCACGGGGTTAGGGTCATCACAGTCCGGTTCACGGGGTTAGGGTCATCACAGTCCGGTTCACGGGGTTAGGGTCATCACAGTCTGGTTCTCGGGGTTAGGGTCATCACAGTCCGGTTCACGGGGTTAGGGTCATCACAGTCCGGTTCACGGAGTTAGGGTCATCACAGTCCGGTTCACGGGGTTAGGGTCATCACAGTCCGGTTCACGGGGTTAGGGTCATCACAGTCCGGTTCACGGAGTTAGGGTCATCACAGTCCGGTTCACGGGGTTAGGGTCATCACAGTCCGGTTCACGGGGTTAGGGTCATCACAGTCCGGTTCACAGTCCGGTTCACGGGGTTAGGGTCATCACAGTCCGGTTCACGGGGTTAGGGTCATCACAGTCCGGTTCACGGGGTTAGGGTCATCACAGTCCGGTTCACGGGGTTAGGGTCATCACAGTCCGGTTCACAGTCCGGTTCACGGGGTTAGGGTCATCACAGTCCGGTTCACGGGGTTAGGGTCATCACAGTCCGGTTCACGGGGTTAGGGTCATCACAGTCCGGTTCACAGTCCGGTTCACGGGGTTAGGGTCATCACAGTCCGGTTCACGGGGTTAGGGTCATCACAGTCCGGTTCACAGTCCGGTTCACGGGGTTAGGGTCATCACAGTCCGGTTCACGGGGTTAGGGTCATCACAGTCCGGTTCACGGGGTTAGGGTCATCACAGTCCGGTTCACAGTCCGGTTCACGGGGTTAGGGTCATCACAGTCCGGTTCACGGGGTTAGGGTCATCACAGTCCGGTTCACGGGGTTAGGGTCATCACAGTCCGGTTCACAGTCCGGTTCACGGGGTTAGGGTCATCACAGTCCGGTTCACGGGGTTAGGGTCATCACAGTCCGGTTCACAGTCCGGTTCACGGGTTAGGGTCATCACAGTCCGGTTCACGGAGTTAGGGTCATCACAGTCCGGTTCACGGGGTTAGGGTCATCACAGTCCGGTTCACGGGGTTAGGGTCATCACAGTCCGGTTCACGGGGTTAGGGTCATCACAGTCCGGTTCACAGTCCGGTTCACGGGGTTAGGGTCATCACAGTCCGGTTCACGGAGTTAGGGTCATCACAGTCCGGTTCACGGGGTTAGGGTCATCACAGTCCGGTTCACAGTCCGGTTCACGGGTTAGGGTCATCACAGTCCGGTTCACGGGGTTAGGGTCATCACAGTCCGGTTCACAGTCCGGTTCACGGGGTTAGGGTCATCACAGTCCGGTTCACAGTCCGGTTCACGGGTTAGGGTCATCACAGTCCGGTTCACAGTCCGGTTCACGGGGTTAGGGTCATCACAGTCCGGTTCACGGGGTTAGGGTCATCACAGTCCGGTTCACGGGGTTAGGGTCATCACAGTCCGGTTCACGGGGTTAGGGTCATCACAGTCCGGTTCACAGTCCGGTTCACGGGGTTAGGGTCATCACAGTCCGGTTCACGGGGTTAGGGTCATCACAGTCCGGTTCACAGTCCGGTTCACGGGGTTAGGGTCATCACAGTCCGGTTCACGGGGTTAGGGTCATCACAGTCCGGTTCACAGTCCGGTTCACGGGGTTAGGGTCATCACAGTCCGGTTCACGGGGTTAGGGTCATCACAGTCCGGTTCACAGGGTTAGGGTCATCACAGGCCGGTTCACAGTCCGGTTCACGGGGTTAGGGTCATCACAGTCCGGTTCACGGGGTTAGGGTCATCACAGTCCATGGAAAGTGGTTCCTAGTTAGTCCTCATGGGTCCTGAGAGGCTCCTACGACACATCAGCCTCGCGCACGCGAACTAAACCAGTTCATCTCCAACGACGACAACAAACAGCCACTTTGTGACCAGTTCTGACGTCACCGGCGTGCGCGTCTGCAGACACGTCGCTGTTCACCTGCTCTGACCAATCAATACATATCGATCCGCTCTAGACCCAATGATTAACGGTGCTACCGATGCTAAGCTAACTCCCCAACCCACTCACCTCTAAGGCTTGTCCGAGCTCCAGGTCGAAGGTCACGACACACACGCACTCTAACCACGAGGAGAAGCGCGCCCACGTGCACCGGCCGTCCCCGCAGTCCGCCTCCTCTTGGCGGAGAGAACCGGAGCCGTGAAACGAGTTCATCAGGCCCGGATCAGCGCTGCGTTCATCCTCCGGTGCTCCATCACAAGATGCCGTGTACCGGGAGCAGCGGGGTCCTCTAGGGCCCTCTGGCGGCGGCCAGGTGCCACTGCAGCGTGTATACATAAAAACACACGTGGACGCGCACAGTTATTTCACAACAACTCATCATGAACAGTGTTTTTGTTCCTACATTAAAATGTTTAGACAGAATTATACTTACAAACATTATTTTAAAGATATGAGAACAATGACAAATAATTAAAGCTGATTCTGATTATCTTATAGTTCCAGAAAACCTCAGGAATTAAATCTGAAAGAGGATTTTAGCCGACAATGAAATGTGAAAAAGTAATTTAATTAATTTTGTTATTCTGTATTAATTAGTTTTACTGATGCATAACTAACCCGTTTACTCTCACGAATAATACTTTAGTGTGTTTTTAAACTGGTTCCGATGAGTGAGCTTCATGTGACATGAAGTCCAGCTCACTAATAGTTCAATAATAACTTCAGATATTATTATTATTAAATGACATTACATGTCATTTAGCTGACGCTTTTATCCAAAGCGACTTACAATAAGTGCATTAAACCATGAGTCCAAACTCAGAACAACAAGAATGGAGAAAGTACAATTTCCATTTAAGTGCTACTAAAGTGTTAAACTACAAAGTGCTATCGGTAAGGGACATTTAAGTGCTACTAAAGTGTTAAACTACAAAGTGCTATCAGTAAGGGACATTTAAGTGCTACTAAAGTGCTACTACGGCTCTACCTTCCCTATTCAAGGTGTCGTCACTAAGATGTGTTTTTAGTCTGTAGAGACTTCCTGTCCTGATGTCAATGGGGAGCTCGTTCCACCAATGAGGAGCCAGCACAGCAAACAGTCGTGACTTATCAGCAGCTTCTTCCATAACATCCATTATATTACATGTATGTTAATGTACATTAAACCCCATAATGATAATAATAATATATAAACTACAGACTCTGGAAGAAGCAGCTTTCACTGCGTGCGAATCAGCCCAGAGAGGCCCAGAGGTCAGAGGTCAGGTGGTTCCCATGAAGCTCAGACAGCTCAGGTGATAAAGTGAATGAGTCAATATTGAGACGGCCTTCATCGCTCAGCGGCGACCTTAAGCTGATGATGAACGGCTTCATTCTGCCCACAGAACAACCTGGGACTGCTTTCACGATTAAAATAAATATATACATATTTATATACTGTATATATATATATATATATATATATATATATATATATATACAGTACAAATGTCAGTATTCATCCCTGTTTTATTGTGTTTTTCCACAATGTATAAATGATATATTCTATTCATATATATTCTATTTATTATATACTGTATATATTAATTTATTCTTACGATGTGACGAGGCTTAGGAGGGACCGCTGCCTGCCGACCTTCAGCCGTAGAGTATAAATACTGTGTTTCATGTGAGGTCCAGCGCTCTCTCTGGTGATGAAGATGAAGATGGTGATGATCATGGGAGTGATGCTGGTCTCTGCTGCTCCACTTCCTCCTTCTCTCAGCAGGTGAGACTGAAATATTAATATCAGAAGATACAAGTAGAACTGTTGATGGAGGTTATAAATATTAATAATGATAATAATGATAATAATGAAAGTTATGATGATGATGATGATGATGATGATGAAGATAATTCCTGCCTATAGACGTGATGATCTGAACACTGACAGTTTTCCCCTGCTGAACAACACAGAGGGAAACTCCACCAGGTGTGTGTGTGTGTGTGTCTATGTGTGTGTGTGTGTGTGTGTGTGCGCTTGTGTGTGAGTGTCTATGTGTGTGTGTGTATGTGTGTGATAGTCTATCTGTGTGTGTGTGTCTGTGTGTGTGTGTGTGTGTGTGTGTGTGCATGTGTGCGTGCGCTTGTGTGTGAGTGTCTTTGTGTGTGTGTGTGTGAGTGTCTATGTGTGTGTGTGTGTGTGTGTGTGTGTGTGTGTGTGTGCGTGCGCTTGTGTGTGTGTGTGTGTGTGTGTGTGTGTGTGTGTGTGTGTATGTCCGTGTGAATGTGTGTGTGTTTGTGCCGTAATGTTTTTATCAGATCTGATTATTATAATATTCAAATCTTTATCTTGTCATTAGAAGATTAGATTATATGCATATAATGTAATATAGATTATACTATATATGATATGTAATGTAATATATGTAATGCATATAATGTAATATATATTATATATATTATATTATATATGATATTAAATGTAATATATATAATACATATAATATAATTTATAATGTAATATATAATATATATTATACTATATATGATATATAATATAATATATATAATACATATAATATAATTTATAATGTAATATATAATATATATTATACTATATATGATATATAATATAATATATATAATACATATAATATAATTTATAATGTAATATATAATATATTCAATTCAATTCAATTCAATTCAGTTTATTTTGTATAGCCCAATATCATAAATTACAACCTCCCCTCAGAGGGCTTTACAATCTGTACACATACGACATCCCTGACCTTTGACCTCACATCAGATCAGGAACAACTCCTATATATATATATATTATCGCAATGAAAAACATCTTGTAATTAATTATAGTAATTCATTACTATATCATAATGTTCGCGTCTTCATGAGAAAAAAATATTAGAAGCACAGAATAGCAAAAAAATATCTTGTGATTATATTGATTTAAAAATTTTAATTAGGAGAAAAATAATTATAATAATTATAATAAATGTTTAATTTTTGTTTATTAAACGAAATGCAGGTTTGAGTCTCGTCAAGAGGTCAACAACACTGCGTCAAGGTCAGAACAATACACAACAATACACACAACAATACACACAAAAATACACAACAATATACAACAATACAAGCAACAATATACACAACAATACACAACAATATACAACAATACACAAAACAATATACAACAATACACAAAACAATATACAACAATATACAAAACAATATACAACAATACACAAAACAATATACAACAATATACACAACATTGCAAAACAATACACAACAATATGAAACAATATACACAACAATACACACAACAATATGCAACAATATACACAATGCTACAGACAACAATATACACAACAATATAGAACAATATACACAACAATACACAGGACAATATACACAACAATACACATTTTAATACACACAACAATACCAACAGCAATACACACAACAATATACACGAGAATGCAAAACAATACACACAACAATATGCAACAATACACAACAATATACAACAATACACACAACAATATACAACAATGTACACAATGATACAGACAACAATATACACAACAATACACACAACAATATAAACAACAATATACAACAATACACACAACAATATAAACAATACACAACAATATACACAACAATATAAACAATACACAACAATATACAACAATACACACAACAATATTCAACAATATACACAACAAAACAATACACACAACAATATACAACAATGTACACAATGATACAGACAACAATATACACAGCAATACACACAACAATATAAACAATACACAACAATATACACAACAATATAAACAACAATATACAACAATACACACAACAATATACAACAATGTACACAATGATACAGACAACAATATACACAGCAATACACACAACAATATAAACAATACACAACAATATACAACAATACACACAACAATATACAACAATGTACACAATGATACAGACAACAATATACACAACAATACACACAACAATATAAACAACAATATACAACAATACACACAACAATATACAACAATGTACACAATGATACAGACAACAATATACACAGCAATACACACAACAATATAAACAATACACAACAATATACAACAATATACACAACAATATAAACAATACACAACAATATACAACAATACACACAACAATATACAACAATGTACACAATGATACAGACAACAATATACACAACAATACACACAACAATATAAACAACAATATACAACAATACACACAACAATATACAACAATGTACACAATGATACAGACAACAATATACACAGCAATACACACAACAATATAAACAATACACAACAATATACAACAATATACACAACAATATAAACAATACACAACAATATACAACAATACACACAACAATATTCAACAATATACACAACAAAACAAATCACACGACAATATGCAACAATATATACAACAATACACACAACAATATACACAACAATACACAACGATATACACAAATACACACAACAATACACACAACAATACACAACGATATACACAAATACACACAACAATATACAACAATATACACAACAATACACAACAATATACACAACGATATACACAAATACACACAACAATATACAACAATAAACAGGACAATATACACAACAATACACAACAATATACACAACAATGCAAAACAATACACACAACAATATGCAACAATTTGCAACAATATACACAACAATACACACAACAATATAAACAACAATATACAACAATATACAGAACAATACACAGGACTATATACACAACAATGCACACAACAATATACAGAACAATACACAACAATATACACAAATACACACAACAATATACAACAATAAACAGGACAATATACACAACAATACACAACAATATACACAACAATACACAACGATATACACAAATACACACAACAATATACAACAATACACAGGACAATATACACAACAATGCACACAACAATATACAGAACAATACACAGGACAATATACACAACAATACACACAATAATACACATGACAATACACAACAATGTAAAACGATACACAACAATACACACAGCAATACACACAACAATATACACGACAATGCAAAACAATACACACAACAATAGGCAACAATATACAAGACAATACACAACAATACAGACAACAATTAACACGACAATACACAACAATACACACAACAATAAATGTAACAATATACACAATGATATACACAACAATATAATAAAACAATACAATATACACAATAATACAAATCAATATGCACAGCAATAAACACAATAATATACATTAATAAACACAACAATATACAGGACAATACACAACAATATGCAAAACAATATACAATTCAATTCAGTTTATTTTGTATAGCCCAAAGTCACAAATCACAAACTCCCTTAAGAGGGCTTTACAATCTGTACACATACGACATCCCTGACCTTTGACCTCACATCGGATCAGGAACAACTCACAAATAATAGTAAATAACCTCACAGGGAAAAAAGGTAAGAACCCTTCAAGAGAGCAACAGAGGAGGATCCCTCTCCCCGGATGGACAGAAGAATAGATGTCATGTGACCAGATGAACAGAGTTACAGAGTTTACATTCAATAACCATAACCCAATAAATAACCCTAACACTAACTCATTCAATAAAACACTAACCCATTCAATAATAATAATAATAAAGACTAGTGGAGCCGGGGATCGAACCAACGATCCTCTGATTGAAGGCCTGCACAACACTGAGCCACAGTCGTCCCCGTATCCACAACAATACACATAATAAATAACAACAATATTACACAACAATAAACACGACAATATAATAATACACAACAATATACACACAATAATACACAACAATAGACACAATAATATACTCATAATAAACCACGCACACAATAATACACAACAATATACACAATAATAAACTGATGTATTGATAGATGTATTAACTGATGTATTCATTGATGTTTACATAAATGTATTGATTAGTGTATAGATAGATGTGTTGATTGATGTATTAACTGATGTATTGATTGATGGATTAACTGATGTATTGATTGATGTATAGATAAATGTATTGATTGGTGTATTAACTGATGTATTGATTGATGTATAGATAAATGTATTGATTGATGTATTAACTGATGTATAGATAGATGTATTTATTTATTAACTGATGTATAGATAGATGTATTTATTTATTAACTGATGTATTGGTATAACTTATTGATTGATGTATAGATAAATGTATTGATTGGTGTATTAACTGATGTATTGATGGATGTATTAACTGATGTACTGATTAGGGTATTGATCTTTCAGGGTTGGGGTTATGGTGCTCGGTGATAGTCCTACATTTCTGAGACGTGTTCCAGGTTGCTTCTTGAGTACTTGTGCTCTGAACGATTTGGGCAACCGTCTTCAGTCCGGAGGCAACGAACGAGCCGGACACTTGACTTCTGATAGTTCAGGACCCGGGAAGTGATGTCAGAGGACACGCCCACATCCGACCGACGAACACACACAGCCGTTGTGCCGCTGTGACAGCATCTTGTCCCTCATGTGATCATGTGACTAATGGTTTATAATGAACAACAACAACATCATGTGTATAAAACACTTGGATATGGAGGCCATTTACCAGCAGTATTGATCCCCTCACCACTGTTTGGTAAATGAAAAGTTATTAGATCATACATTAATGTCCTCACACCTCCTAAAATCATAAAAATAAATAAGCTTTCTTCTGTGTTTTCTGATTAGAAAAGCGGATTCAGGATTTTCTTTATATATACGTTTGTGTGTGTGTTTTCATTCAATTCAATTTCAATTTTCAATTCAGTTTATTTTGTATAGCCCAATATCACAAATTACAAATTTGCCTCAGAGGGCTTTACAATCTGTACACATACGACATCCCTGACCTTTGACCTCACATCGGATCAGGAAAAACTCCCCAAAAATAATATTTCACAGGGAAAAATAGGAAGAAACCTTCAGGAGAGCAACAGAGGAGGATCCCTCTCCCCGGATGGATAGAAGAATAGATGTCATGTGTCAGTTTATGTGTTACATAAACACATTACATGAATATGACAATGTATGAATGGAACTCCAATCCATGAAACAGAAGGAGGTAGAGAGGAGGGGGGGCGGGGCATCAGCAGGGCTAATGGGAGGCCGGCTCACCAGCATCAGACACCTCCAGGTCCAATGGACCCTATGAGACGTGAAGTCACAACGACTCTGGGGAGGAAGCAGAGTTAATAAGGTGCAATGGAGAGATGTAAATTCATCCATAAGGAGAGAGAGAAGAGGAGATAGGTGCTCAGTGTAAAAGGAGTTCAGTCTTCGCCACAAAGCGACCCGGTTCACCGAGTCAAATGCCTTACGGAGATCAACGTAGGCTGCAAACAGGCCCCGCCGAAACTCACGCAGGCGCTCAGTAAGGACCCGAAGCGCTAGAATACGGTTGATTGTTGATCTCTTGGGTGTAAAGCCAGACTGCGCCGGGCGCTGGTGCGCGAGCAGATGCTGGCGAATCCTGTTCAGTATTATCCTTGCCAGAACCTTGCCTGGTACAGAGAGCAGCGTCACACCCCTGTAGTTGTTGTAATCCCGGCGATCACCCTTCCCCTTCCAGAGAGGGACTACAAGGACCCTCTTCCAGTCAGTTGGGAAGCTCTCAGTACTCCAAAAAGAGCACAGGACTGCATGCAAGGACACGAGTGCCGGATCACCTCCAGCCCTGAGGAGTTCAGAATGGATACCGCACACTCCAGCCGCCTTACCCCCTTTCAACTGCTTGACCGCAGCTCGCGTTTCAGCAAGCGAAGGTGGCGCACAGTCGATCGGGGGGTCCGCGGGCAGAGGCACAGCATCCATATCGTCCAATCCACAAGGCGGAGCGTCCGCCTGGTAAAGACGTTCAAAGTATTCGGCCCAGCGGGCTCTGACCTCAGACTCTTCCCACAGGAGTCCACCATCAGCCGCTCTCACCGCAGTACTGCGAGGAGAAGGTTTGGAGGCACGTAATGCACGGATTCCTCTGAAGGCGGGGTGAGAGTCGCTCGACCAGAGATGACCCTCGACCGTCTCACAGATTCCTCGCACATATGCCTCTTTGTCATTCCTCACAGCACGTACAGTTGCACGTTTTAGCTCCTGATACAGACCAGCTCTGCCGCCAAGTCTAGCCCTGCGACTCTCGTCAATTATTCCCATCGTCCCTGAAGAGAGAAACCCCCTCCTTGACCCACGCGAAACTCTAAGGCACTCGGTCGCCACTTCCAGAGTTTTATTCTTGAAGGCCTCCACTGTTCCTCAGGGCTACCCGAAACACCCAGCCCTCCAAGACCGTCCCCAAGCCTGCAGGCAAACTCCCCAACTACCCCCTCGTCCCGGAGCCTACCAACATCCAAGCGAGTTTGCCTGGAAGCCGATGACCTTGCGGACTTGAGTCGCAGCCCAAGAGTCGCCACGACAAGCCTGTGATCAGTGCAGAGAAACTGAGCACTCCGAAAGACTGCAGTTCTGCAGCAGTCTCCAACGACCATCCACAAGAACATGGTCGATCTCCTTTGCCACGGTGCCAGTGTTTGAATACCAAGTCCAGCGTTGTGGCTTAGAACGCTCAAACTAAGATCCAGCGATCCTAAACCCTCGACGTTTAGCAAAGTCAAGGAGCATAGAGGCGCTTTCATCCCTTAGCCCAGAGCCATGGGGACCGACACATGTTTCGTAGCCAACTCTGTCAGTACCGGACGACGCATTGAAGTCTCCCAGGACAAGGAGGGTGTCCCTCCGTGGACAACCATCAATCACCGAATTGAGTTTGGCGTAGAATGCCTCCTTCACGGAAACATCACTCACCCCGGTCGGAGCATACACAGAGACCAGAGATATCACCCCTAAGGAATGGGTAATTCTCAGCCTCATGATACGCTCATTGACAGGAGTGACCTCTGCCACCATCAGAGCCAACCAATCGGCAACGGCCACAGCCACTCCCTGGGTATGGTAGCCATCGGAGCGGCCAGACCAGTAGTAGGTGTATCCATCCACGCTGATCTCGCCACTTCCAGGCCGCCTCACCTCAGAGAGAGCCGCTATGCCAATGCCCAACCTGGTCAGCTCCGAAGATAACAGAGGCAGGTGATCGTCATTCCGAAATGACAAGACCTTCCAAGTGCCCACCCGGACGGACCGCCTCTGTTTCAACCGGGAGGAACGCCGACCTGCGGACGACACCTCTGCACCACCCGGGCAATGCACCCCTGAATCCAACCCAACCCGGTTGCTCTGTGGTTTCCCCCCAGTCGGGTGATGAGGGTCCCGAGGCGAGCTTTGCCCCATCGCCTGTGTCGCGCAGCCGGACGACGACAGGCAGAGTGCTACCCCGGAGCGGGTTAATTTGTTTTCTTCGGGTTTTCATTGCAAGGTGAGTTTCAAGGGTTCGGGGTGCAAGCCCTACCCCTTGAAACTCACCTTGCAACGATGCTAATAAGTTAATTAATACGCAGATGTTTCATATACGTTACGCAGATGTTTCACAGATGTTTCATATACGTTACGCAGATATTTCATATATGTTACGCAGGTGTTTCACATACATTACGCAGGTGTTTCACAGACGTTACGCAGATGTTTCATATAAGCTACGCAGATGTTTCACAGACGCTACGCAGATGTTTCATATAAGTTACGCAGATGTTTCACTTACATTATGCTATGAAAACAAGTGATTAACTAATGATTCTGTACAAAAACACTCAAAATACAAAAATTATCCCTGGCAATCCACACTGAGCACTGTGTATTGGTCTGTATCTGCAGATAAAAGGATGCTAAAATGATGTTGTGTATTGGACATTTCTATAAAGATCTATAGCAACCAGATCGTTAACATCGAACAGAAGCTACAAAAAAAGTAACATAGCAACAAAATTAATGTGCAGACGGGCCAACTTTGAATGTAATGTTTTCAAACGACAAATCCTCCTCATGAGGTTCATGAATTACTGAGTAATAAAGTAATAATGTATTTATTTATTTTTAACCCAAGAAGTAGATATGACATCTCCAGTAAACATAATATTATAAACCTGGTATTATAAAGTATAGTATTTAAAAACATAGTATTAAAGCCAGGGCATTAGATTTATAAACCTGAAGAGATTAAAACCGAATTGATGTGAACTTCTTCACATTAATACATAAAATATTTACATCCAGTGTCTCAGGATGGACTCTCTTAATGACATAATCTTCTGCATGAACCAAGTCCTCCTGATCGCATAATGTACATCAATAATAGAGAGTATAGTAGAGTAGTATTAGTATGAGTAGCAGCATGTTGACCTAGTTCTGCTGCTCATTAAGCTCTCTAAGCCCTCAGCTAATCTCCCACAGTAACACAGAGACAGAACGTCTCTGTTCTCTATGACGGGAAATACTGAACGATAGAGAAACTTATTCATATATATATTTATATAGATGTAAACATAAGGCGATGGCATCATGAGAGCAAGAGACACCGACTTAGAGGCAAGTCTGTTCATTATTATTAATATATAGATAAATATGTATATATGTGTAAACATTAGGGGATGACAACATGAGAACAAAAGACACCGACTGAAAGGTGAGTTGGTTCATTATTATTAATATATAGATAAATATATGTATATAGATGTGTAAACATATAATATAATATGCATATATATATATATATATGCATATTATATTATTAATATACATGAACAGACTTCACTGCTACAAATAAATATTTCAGAATGCTACCTTTAGTACCGGCGGATTGCTCCCTCCAGGTGGGGGCAAACTGCCTACCCCAAGCGAAGGAGTTCAAGTATCTCGGGGTCTTGTTCACGAGTGAGGGTAAGGTGGAGCGGGAGGTCGATAGGCGGATCGGTGCGGCTGCAGCAGTAAAACAGGCGCTGTACCGGTCCGTCTTGGTGAAGAGGGAGCTGAGCCGGAAGGCAAAGCTCTCCATTTACTGGTCGGTCTACGTTCCAACCCTCACCTATGGTCACGAACTCTGGGTCGTGACCGAAAGAACGAGATCTCGGATACAAGCGGCCGAAATGAGCTTCCTCCGTAGGGTGGCCGGGCTCAGCCTTAGAGATAGGGTAAGGAGCTCGGACATCAGGGGGGAGCTCGGAGTCGAGTCGCTGCTCCTTCGTGTCGAAAGGAGTCAGCTGAGGTGGTTCGGGCATCTAGTTAGGATGCCTCCTGGACGCCTCCCATTAGAGGTTTTCCGGGCACGTCCAACTGGTAGGAGGCCCCGGGGAAGACCGAGGACACGCTGGAGGGATTATATCTCCCGGCTGGCCTTGGAACGCCTCGGGATCCCCCAGAATGAGCTGGAAAGTGCTGCGGGTGAGAGGGAAGCCTGGGTCGGCCTGCTGAACCTGCTGCCACCGCGACCCGACCCCGGATAAGCGGGTGATAATGGATGGATGGATACCTTTAGTACACCTGTGTGTTAAGTCCATCTTAACAATACTATCTCTGGTTCAATTCAATTTCAATTCAGTTTATTTTGTCTAGCCCAATATCACATATTACAAATTTGCCTCAGAGGGCTTTACAATCTGTACACATACGACATCCCTGACCTTTGACCTCACATCGGATCAGGAAAAACTCCCCAAAAATAACCTTTCACAGGGAAAAAAGGGAAGAAACCTTCAGGAGAGCAACAGAGGAGGATCCCTCTCCCCGGATGGAGAGATGAATAGATGTCATGTGACCAGATGAACAGAGTTACAGAGTTACATAAACACATTACATGAATATGACAATGTATGAATGGAACTCCAAACCATGAAACAGAAGAAGGTAGAGAGGAGGGGGGGCGGGGCATCAGCAGGGCCAATGGGAGGCCGGCTCACCAGCATCAGACACCTCCAGGTCCAATGGACCCTACGAGACGTGAAGTCACAACGACTCCGGGGAGGAAGCAGAGTTAATAAGGTGCAATGGAGAGATGTAAATTCATCCATAAGGAGATAGAGAAGAGGAGATAGGTGCTCAGTGTATCCTAAACATCCCCCAGCAGCCTATAAGCCTATAGCAGCATATCAAGGGGCTGGACCAGGGCAAACCTGATTCAGCCCTAACTATAAGCACTATTAAAGAGGAAAGTCTTAAGTCTATTCTTGAATGAGGTGACTGTGTCTGCCTCCAGGAATGAAAGTGGAAGCTGGTTCCATAAAAGAGGAGCTTGATAACTGAAGGCTCTGGCTCCCATCCTACTTGTTAGGACTCTAGGAACCACAAGTAGCCCCGCATTTAGTGAGCGCAGCTCTCTAGTGGGGCAATATGGTACTACAAGCTCCTTAAGATATGATGGTGCATCACCAATCAAGGCTTTGTAGGTGAGGAGAAGAATTTTAAATGTGATTCTTGATTTTACAGGGAGCCAGTGCAGAGCAGCTAATACAGGAGTCTGGCCTCGTCTGGTGTTTTCACAAGGACCAGCTCAACTAAAAGAAGGAAAACTGATGAAAGCTCTGCCATTGAGTTAAAGTGATGTTTGTGTGAAGGAGGAGGAAGATGCTGAGACCCTGCAGGCTGCTGCTGTGGCAGGTGGCTCTGAGGTTATCGTACCACGTTGTTTCGGGTAAGAACACTGAGTCTAAGTTACCCTGACTAACCCTAAACCCTACATTATATTTATTTCACTACAACATCTCCATGAATGCCCCTCAGATCAAAAACATGGCCTCCAATAGGGGGTCAATTTGCACATTATAGTTAGACTGTGTAAAACATTACAATAAACATGAGAAAATATATTGATGTTATACATCAAATTAAACAAGAGAACTTGGGCTACAAGAATCAGTAAGCCATTTCCACACAACTCAAACACCAACTGAAAGAATTATTAAAATATCATAATCATAATTTTGTCAGGAGTCAGCCCACTCAGCACGTTTTCGGAACTAGTAACCCGTAGCTCGGTGCTATCAGAAAAAGCATATATAGTATAGTATATATTTCACTGGGATCAAAAATAGAACAATTGAATATCAAAGAGTCATTTCTTTGCCACTGAACACCAGTCTGGAACAGGAAACACCTGCCGCCTGTGTTTGTTTGACCCATTCTCTCTGGACAGCGTTGTCTGAACACAAAGGAGCTTCTCTAATTCAATTGCAGTGTGATTCTGGAGGGCACTTTATAGTCTGTGCCTTGTCCTCAGCCAGCCTGTGTCTGGGGGCGTCGGACATCTTTGCGGCGGTCAGGGAGAACAGTCCAGTGGGTCAGTTCATCTCTAAGCTCAGCATCACCACAGATCCAGCAGCCAACACCGTCCGCCTGTGTCTGACCGGAGACAACGCCAACTGGTTCTACTTAGAGGGTCGAACCATCCGACTGAACACCTCCGTCTCCAGAGTCCTGGACCGAGAGGTACACCTGCATCGTGGTCTTTTAACTGGAGTTCATCTCACCTGGAGAATCCGCTTCAGTCTCAAATGTGGGTTTGTCTCTCAGGTTCATGGATCAGTGCTGATAGCAGAGCTCACCTGTTATGAGGACGACGTCATACAGGTGCGTTATTCATCGGCATTCAACAACAGCAGCTGATCAAAGTGTCATAAATAAAGTATTGTTTGTTTCCTCAGAGTAAGAACAGGATCCTGGTGGAGATTTTGAATGAAAACGACAACAGACCAAACTTTGTGAAGGAGACGATTCAACCGTTCACAATCAGTGAGGTAAAAACAAACCAAGTCCACTGGCACCACAGACCCAGTAAAACTAGACCACAGACCCAGTCAAACTAGACTAGAGACCAGTAAAACTAGACCACAAACCCAGTAAAACTAGACCACAGACTCAGTCAAACAGGACCTCATACCCAGTAAAACTAGACAAGAGACCCAGTCAAACTAGACCACAGACCCAGTAAAACTAGACCACAGACTCAGTCAAACAAGTCCTCATACCCAGTAAAACTAGACCACAAATACAGTAACCCTAGACCACAGACCCAGTAACACTAGACCACAAACCCAGTCAAACTAGACCACAGACTCAGCCAAACAGGACCTCATACCCAGTAAAACTAGACAAGAGACCCAGTCAAACTACACCACAGACCCAGTAAAACTAGACCACAGACTCAGTCAAACAGGACCTCATACCCAGTAAAACTAGACTAGATACCCAGTCAAACTAGACCACAAACCCAGTCAAACTAGACCACAAACCCAGTAACACTAGACCACAAACCCAGTCAAACTAGACCACAATTCCAGTAACCCTAGACCACAGACCCATTAACACTAGATCACAGACTCAGTCAAACTAGACCACAGACCCAGTAAAAAAAGACTACATATCCAGTAAAACTAGACCACACACCCAGTAAAACAAGACCACAGACCCAGTAACACTAGACCACAAACCCAGTCAAACTAGACCACAGACTCAGTCAAACAGGACCTCATACCCAGTAAAACTAGACAAGAGACCCAGTCAAACTAGACCACAAACCCAGTCAAACTAGACCACAGACTCAGTCAAACAGGACCTCATACCCAGTAAAACTAGACTAGATACCCAGTCAAACTAGACCACACACCCAGTAAAACAAGACCACAGACCCAGTAACACTAGACCACAAACCCAGTCAAACTAGACCACAGACTCAGTCAAACAGGACCTCATATCCAGTAAAACTAGACAAGAGACCCAGTCAAACTAGACCACAAACCCAGTCAAACTAGACCACAGACTCAGTCAAACAGGACCTCATACCCAGTAAAGCTAGACTAGATACCCAGTCAAACTAGACCACAAACCCAGTCAAACTAGACCACAGACTCAGTCAAACAGGACCTCATACCCAGTAAAACTAGACTAGATACCCAGTCAAACTAGACCACACACCCAGTAAAACAAGACCACAGACCCAGTAACACTAGACCACAAACCCAGTCAAACTAGACCACAGACTCAGTCAAACAGGACCTCATACCCAGTAAAACTAGACAAGAGACCCAATCAAACTAGACCACAGACCCAGTAAAACTAGACCACAGACTCAGTCAAACAGGACCTCATACCCAGTAAAACTAGACTAGAGACCCAGTCAAACTAGACCACAAACCCAGTCAAACTAGACCACAAACCCAGTAACACTAGACCACAAACCCAGTCAAACTAGACCACAATTCCAGTAACCCTAGACCACAGACCCATTAACACTAGATCACAGACTCAGTCAAACAGGACCTCATACCCAGTAAAACTAGACTAGATACCCAGTCAAACTAGACCACAGACCCAGTAAAAAAAGACTACATATCCAGTAAAACTAGACCACACACCCAGTAAAACAAGACCACAGACCCAGTAACACTAGACTAGAGACCCAGTAAAACTACACAACAGACCCAGTAAAACTAGACCACAGTCCCAGTAAAACAAGACCACAGATCCAGTAAAACTGGCTAAAAATGACGTTTGTGAACAGGATACTTATATATTATGACGTTACAACATCAGGAGAATACGACCTCTTCTCACTCAGAAGGCGGCACAGGTTCTGGTCCAGGCTCTGGTCGTCTCATGGCTGGACTACTGTAACTCCCTCCTTCAGGTCTACCTGCTAATGCCATTCGACCTCTACAGCTCATCCAGAATGCAGCTGCTCGACTGGTCTTCAACCTCCCGAAATTTACCCACAATCCTCCGCTCCTCCGCTCCTTCACTGGTTACCGGTGGCTGCAGCATCCGCTTCAAAACATTGGTACTTGCGTACCGTGCTGCAAACAGATCGGGTCTGGTCTACATCCAGGACATGGTCTAACCTCACACCCAGGACATGGTCTAACCTCACATGGTCTAACCTCACACCCAGGACATGGTCTAACCTTACATCCAGGACATGGTCTAACCTCACACCCAGGACATGGTCTAACCTCACACCCAGGATATGGTCTAACCTCACACCCAGGACATGGTCTAACCTCACATCCAGGACATGGTCAAACCTCACACCCAGGACTAACCTCACACCCAGGACATGGTCTAACCTCACACCCAGGACATGGTCTAACCTCACATGGTCTAACCTCACATCCAGGACATGGTCAAACCTCACACCCAGGACTAACCTCACACCCAGGACATGGTCTAACCTCACACCCAGGACATGGTCTAACCTCACACCCAGGACATGGTCTAACCTCACACCCAGGACATGGTCTAACCTCACACCTCACCTCGTTCACTTCGCTCGGCTTCTGCCAATCGGCTTGTAGCTCCTTCACTACAAGCGAGCTCCCCATTGACATCAGGACAGCAGAAAGTCTCTACAAACTAAAAACACATCTTTTTCGACTATACCTTGAATAGGGAAGGTAGAGCTGTAGTAGCACTTTGGTAGCACTTAAATGGCTCTTACTGATAGCACTTTGTAGTTTAACACTTTAGTAGCACTTAAATGTCTCTTACCGATAGCACTTTGTAGTTTAACTTTATTGAAGAAATTGTACTCGCTTGATTCTCGTTGTTCTGAATTTGGACTCATGGTTTAATGCACTTATTGTAAGTCGCTTTGGATAAAAGCGTCAGCTAAATGACATGTAATGTAATGTAATGTTTGTTAACCTGATATTTATATATAATGATTTTTGTTAACAGGATTGTTACCTACAATTAATTTTGTTTTGTGCGTTTGCAGCTGACAGCAGTGAACTCTTTGGTTTTCACTGTTAAGGCCGTGGATGCAGATGGAGACATGATCAGTTACATCATTGATCAATCATTGGTAAGATGTCCACATATGTCTGTGCATGCTGTGTCTGTCTTTATGAACTCACCTTTACCCCGCTACCTGCAGCGGGACGCAGAGTTCTTCAGGATTGATCTACCGAACAGTGGGAACATAATTCTGAACAAACCTCTGGACTACGAGAGTAGAACCCAGCTGCAGGTGATGATCTGGGCTCAGGTAACACTCAGTCATACGCATATGTTCATCATGTGTACTGCGAGCGTAATGGTGCGTCGTAGTTTGATGCGTGGTGCCATCCAGTGTGTTAAAGTGTACGTCCGTATGTGACGAGTTGGAAATTAGAACAGATTATCATGTGTTTTCATCATTAACGAGGACATCCTGCAATGTTTAACTTTACACTTTGGAAGGTTTGAATTATATTAATCCAAACCAACACTGTGACATAGATATATCTATCTATCTTTAATAACAGACTTTTTTTTTCTTTTTTTTGTTTGGTCATCGTAAACTATTGTAAAGTTTCATATTTTTTATTCTGTCTTGTCATGCTGTCACTGAGCCAAATTCCTTGTTTGTGCAAACATACTGAGCAACAAATCGTTTCTGATCCTGATTCTATAAACAGAAATAGAAAAATTACTTTGTCTTGGGATTTCTTTGAGAAAGCCGGTTTAGTGAGAACTCTGAGTTAGTTTACCCGCCTTTTATTTAGCTGTTGACATTGTTAATTGTTTTCATTCACATAATTCGATAACACAGAGTTCAGGGTTAGATAACTCATAGTTTATTAAACCTGCTTTCTGAAACAGGGCCTGCTGTCTGTTTATAAACAGGAAGTGAACACTGTGGAGAAGTCCAACACATCTGCTGTTCTGACGGTGAACATCGAGGACGGAGATGACCAGTATCCTCACTTCCTGCCCTGCACATCTGTCTCTCCAGGTGTTCCTGTCTGCATGAACCCCACCTACACCACCAACATCACACAGAAACATCAGGTAATCAAATAAACAAACACAGAAATACCAAGTAAACAAACAAACATCACACAGAAACACCAGTTAAACAAACATCTGAGAGCATACTGTAGGTAGATATATTTGTTTTCTGTTTACATCCATTAATGTGTGCTGGAAGCAGACATATTTGTTTTCTGTTTACATCCATTACGGTGTACTAGAAGCAGATATATTTCTCTGTTTCAGGACGCAGTACTGGAGTTTTCTCCCGGTCCAATCAAAGCAGCAGATGGAGACCGAGGAATCAACACCTCTCTGATCTACAGCATCCTGTCAGGTCATAGTTTAACATGTAGATCACAATCTGCTTTAGTAGACCACAAACTAAAATGGATTTAATAAATCATTAAATATGTTATGTGTTACTGAAAAAGAAAACAACTTGCTCTTAATATTTAGAAGTGTTTTTCTTGTACATGCTACACAATAGCAACATCTACAGCTCTCTGGACCTTTGTTACATGTCATAAATTGTCTTTCTATCAGCGTTAAATGGATTATGGAAATGCTTTTGCAGAATAAGTTTTAATGTTAAGTTCCTCTGGCTTTTTGTTAAGGTAACCTTCCTGCTTGCCTACAAAATATGTTGCAGCACTATTGCTGGCAAAGGGGCCGAGGAGTTCAAGGTCCATCCTACAGACTGTTGAACTGTGTATGTTTGTCATTAGGTGGAGATCAGGGCAGGTTCGTGATAAACAACAGGACTGGTGAGATCCGGCTCACCAGAGCTGTGACCAAGCGCCAGAAGGAAAACTTCACACTCAGTGTCATAGTAACGCTACTTCCTGTTTAAGTTTCATCTCTTATATTCACAACAGAACAAATGGTCCGATCTACCTGTCTTTGTATCTGCCTCTGCAGGTGTGTCAGGAGGACGACCGGCTTAAGTACAGTGTGGTTTCGGTTCTGATCAGGGTTCTCAGTGAGAACACGTTCCCTCCGGTCTTCAACAGAACCACCTTTAAAGGTTTCATTATCCAGAACTCAAGCCCGGCCTCCATTGTCACCACCTACGGGAACCAGGTGTTACAGATCCAGGCGTCAGACCGCGACTTCTCTGATGTAAGAACACAGGTTGGTTTACCTGTTTTCTGAAATCAGATAAGTCATCACTGCTGTCCAATCACAGGGCCTGAACCCAAACATCCACTATTGCATCCTTCCTCCATCTGGACTGTACCAAGTCACCAAGGAAGGGGTTCTGATCGCCAGGACGGACAAACTGCATGCCTTCGACAGACATATACTACAGGTGGGTCTTACAAGGTACAATATGGAACAATTTGCTCAAAAACAATGTACTGCACTCATTCCAGCTCTAGGGCGACTGTGGGCCAGTGGTCTTTCAATCAGAGGATCGCCGGTTCAATCCCTAGTCCCTAGCCCTAGTCGATGTGTCCTTGAGCAAGATACTTAACCCTGAATTGGTCCCCAGAGCAGTGTCTATGGTGTATGATTGTAAGTCGCTTTGGATAAAAGTGTCAGCTAAATGAAATGTAATGTAAAATCTCAGCTCTGTGAGGAGACAACAATGTGTATTTATAGGAATGGCAGTAAAACAATCTGGAAAACAACATATTCTGTGAAACAGCGACTATCACACCTGCTGCTCAACCTGTACACAGATGACACACATCTCTTTCTTAAAAGTCTGTTACATCTGCTGCTCCACTTGTACGCAGTCGACACGCAGCTCTTTCTTAAAGGTTTATCACACCTGCTGCTCCACCTGTACGCAGACAACACACAGCTCTTTCTTAAAGGTCGGTCACACCTGCTGCTCCACCTGTACGCAGACGACACACAGCTCTTTCTTAAAGGTCGGTCACACCTGCTGCTCCACTTGTACGCAGACAACACACAGCTCTTTCTTAAAGGTCGGTCACAACTGCTGCTCCACTTGTACGCAGACAACACACAGCTCTTTCTTAAAGGTCGGTCACACCTGCTGCTCCACCTGTACGCAGACGACACACAGCTCTTTCTTAAAGGTCGGTCACACCTGCTGCTCCACCTGTACGCAGACGACACACAGCTCTTTCTTAAAGGTCGGTCACACCTGCTGCTCCACCTGTACGCAGACGACACACATCTCTTTCTTAAAGGTTTATCAAACCTGCTGCTCCACCTGTACACAGACGGCACACAGCTCTTTCTTAAAGGTCTGTCACGTCTGCTTTAGTCACATGTCAAGCTTTATAGTCGACCCGTTCTGACTCCCAACACTTCGTCCCACAGACGAAGTACTGGAGATGACTGAGTCATCTCCAGTGAACAGTGAATTATTAGTAGTCATGCTGACCTGGTCCAGACCTCCAGATCCTGGGACTCTTGGACTATTTCCGCTACAATCAACAAGTCCACAAAACAACAACAACCTTCAGACTTTGGAAACCTTCACCCTTCTGCTCCTTTCCAGACCACTTTCAGTAACCATCTCCAGTCTACGTACTACATTGCCTGCTGAGACCTACATTTCCCAGCAGCCCTAGCTTGATCATGTAATGTGATTACTTTGAAACTCATTGAGCAAATATGGTTCTAATTTGCAGGACTCAAGCATCTGGTCCTCCTGTGGTTCGACTGGAGATTAAGAGTCACGATTCTTTTGTCTGTTGTTTGTCATAATTGAGTGAAACATAGTAATTCAGAGTTGCACATGAATCGTGTCATTAGGGTCAGAACTGTAAACGGTGAGCAGGCTGTACTAAATGTTAAGCTGATAGACGTCATACATTGCTTTTGTATGAGCTTCAGACCGTTGAGTGTTCCAGTATTGCAAACACATTTCACATTTCTTTTTTATGCATATTTTTGCAGAACCACACTCACATCCCATCCTATACCTGAACTTCTCACCTGTAATCCAACTAGTCAGACGATTGAAGTTCCTTCTTGATTTCGGTAAATAAAACATGGTTGAGGATTCAGGTGTTTAACCACCAGCTACCAGTATTATTAGTGTATTATTTCACTACCAGTTACTAGCCTCACCCTGTGCTTTAGATATAATTATTAGTATTATTAGTGTATCATTTAAACACCAGCTACTAGCCTCACCTTGTGCTTTACAGAGTATTATTCATATTATTAGTGTATTATTTAACCACCAGCTACTAGCCTCACCCTGTGCTTTACAGAGTATTATTCATATTATTAGTGTATTATTTAACCACCAGCTACTAGCCTCACCCTGTGCTTTACAAAGTATTATTTGTATTATTTGTCTATTATTTTGCCCTATGGGAATAGAATAGGGGACTATTGAAGGGTTAAACTGATTTATGAAAATAATATGGGGAGGAGGGTCGCATCGGTTTGAACTGAAATTACAACATTTCTTAACATTTCTCAAGATATTTTAAAAGATTGCCAACTACGCTGTGATTGGCTTACAGAATGTGCTGCCTCGGATTGGTTCATTCATCGTGCACGCCCCCAATCAGATGATGGAGTAATTGCTGCAAGACTAAGAGAATGCTTATGAATGAATCAGAGTGTAAAGAGTGTCTTCCTTTCGCTTGAGCTTCATATATATATACATATATTACTAATTATATTTTGATATGCAGGTTTTAGCCAGAGATGAAGAATCAGGGGAAGAAGCTTCAGCTTCAGTGGATATTGAAGTCCTGCAGAGAGGACAATCAGGTGAGTGACAGCATGTAACGGTAGTGGTGCGTTCACTGACACCAACTCTCTTCTTTCTGTAGTTCCCCGTGGTGCATTCAATGACACTAACTCTTCTTTCTGTAGTTCCTCATGGTGCGTTCACTGAGCAGCAGATGTTTGGAGATGTGAACAGCAGACTGGCGGGAGGAATCACAGCGATGGTGTTGTTATTGTTTCTATCTGCTGTTCTGTTTCTGCTGCTTCGGACCGTGAAGAGAAGACGAGTACTGAGAAATCCTGACGATCAGACCGCGGCCAGAATTCCTCCCAACGTGGTGAGAACTAAATACCTGACGAGATCTTTGAAACTTTACAGGTGAAAAGTGTATTTATTAGATCTCATAAAACTTCACTGGTTGATAACTTACATGTTTAAATATGTAAAGAGTCTTTATTTAATGTTAACTTGTGGTGAATTCCTCCTCCTCCTATGAATCGCCACCTTAACGTGGTGGAGGAGTTTGAGTGGCTCAGTGATCCTGGGAGCTATGTTGTCCGGGGCGTCAGCCCCTGGTAGGGTCTCCCAAGGCAAACAGGTCTCGGGGGAGAGCCCAGACTAAGAGCGGTTCAACAAACCCTGATGATAAGCAGCCCACGGATTGTAGCCACCTTGCCCGGACAAGGGAAACCGGGGCACCCTCCCGGAGCCAGACCCAGGAGGGGAGCTCGTCGGCGAGCGTCTGGTGGCCGGGCTTTCGCCCATGGGGCCCAGTCGGGCTCAGCCCGAAAGAACAACATGGAGCAGCAGTCACCCTGTGGACCCACCACCCGCAGGGAGAATTATCGGGGTCGGGTGCTGTGTAGACCGGGCGGCGGGCCAGGCGGGAGACCTGGGCGGGCCGATCGCCGGCAGCATAGACTAGCTCTAGGGACGTGGAACGTCACCTCACTAGCGGGGAAAGAGCCGGAGCTGGTGCGGGAGGTGGAGCGGTACCAGCTAGATATAGTTGGGCTCACCTCCACGCACAGCATGGGCTCTGGAACCAAGCTCCTGGAGAAGGGTTGGACTTTGTCCTTTTCTGGAGTTGCCCAGGGTGAGAGGCGCCGGGCGGGAGTGGGGATACTCAAGAGCCCCCGGCTGAGCGCCGCTGTGTTGGAGTTTTCCCCGGGGAACGAGAGGGTCGCCTCCCTGCGCCTACGGGTTGCGGGGAGTAAGGCTCTGACTGTTGTTTGTGCTTATGCACCGAACAGCATTTCGGAGTATCCGGCCTTCTTGGAGTCGGTGGGAGGGGTCCTGGAAAGGGCGCCGCCTGCCGACTCCATAGTTCTCCTGGGAAACTTCAACGCTCACGTGGGCAATGACAGAGAAACCTGGCGGGGCGTGATTGGGAGGAACGGCTTGCCCGATCTGAACCCGAATGGTGTTTTGTTGTTGGACTTCTGTGCTAGCCACAGTTTGTCCATAACGAACACCATGTTCGAACATAAGGTGGCTCATAAGTGTACCTGGTACCAGAACACCTTAGGCCGGAGATCAATGATCGACTTTGTAATCGTATCATCTGATCTGCGGCCGTATGTCTTGGACACTCGGGTGAAGAGAGGAGCAGAGCTGTCAACTGATCACCACCTGGTGGTGAGTTGGATCAGATGGCGGGGGACTCGGCTAGAGAGACCTGGCAAGCCCAAACGTGTAGTGAGGGTGAACTGGGAACGTCTGGCAGAGGATCCTGTCCGGGAGGTCTTCAACTCCCACCTCCGGAAGAACTTCTCACAAATCCCGAGGGAGGCTGGGGACATGGAATCCGAGTGGACCTTGTTCAAAGCCTCTATTGTGGACGCGGCTGCTCAGGGCTGTGGCCATCGGTGCCTGTCGTGGCGGCAACCCTAGAACCCGGTGGTGGACACCGGGGGTGAGGGAAGCCGTCAAACTGAAGAAGGAGGCCTTTCGGGCCTGGCTGGCCCAGGGGTCTCCTGAAGCAGCTGACGGGTACCGGCGGGCCAAAAGGGCTGCAGCGACGATGGTCGCGGAGGCTAAAACTCGGGCATGGGAGGAGTTCGGGGAGGCCATGGAGAAGGACTTTCGGTTGGCCTCAAGGAAGTTCTGGCAAACCATCCGACGGCTCAGGAAGGGAAAGCAGGGTCTACCCCAGGCTGTTCTCAGCAGGGGGGGGGAACTGCTGACCCAGACTGGGGACATCGTCGGGCGGTGGAAAGAGCACTTTGAGGAACTCCTAAACCCGGCCAACATGTCCCCCGGAGAGGGGGCAGTGCCGGAAGACTTTGGGGTGGATTCACCCATATCCCTGGCAGAGGTCGCTAAGGTAGTCAAAAAGCTCCTTGGTGGCAAGGCGCCAGGGGTGGATGAGATCCGCCCTGAGATGCTGAAAGCGCTGGACATTGTTGGGCTGTCTTGGTTGACACGCCTTTTCAGTGTCGCATGGGGGTCGGGAACAGTGCCCATGGACTGGCAGACCGGGGTGGTGGTTCCCATCTTTAAGAAGGGGGACCGGAGAGTGTGCTCGAACTATCGTGGTATCACACTGCTCAGCCTCCCGGGAAAAGCTTATGCCAGGGTGCTGGAGAGGAGGCTCCGACCGCTTGTCGAACCTCAGATTCAGGACGAACAGTGCGGATTCCGTCCCGGTCGTGGAACAGTGGACCAGCTCTTTACCCTAGCAAGATTACTGGAGGGGTCCTGGGAGTTTGCCCAACCAGTTTACATGTGCTTTGTAGACCTGGAGAAGGCTTTCGACCGGGTCCCTCTGGGGTTTTTGTGGGGGGTGCTGCGGGAGTATGGGGTGCCGGACCCGTTGGCACGGGCCATCCGGTCTCTGTACGCCTGCAGTAGGAGCTGTGTTCGTCTCCTCGGTAGTAAGTCAGACACGTTTCCGGTGGGTGTTGGCCTCCGCCAGGGCTGCCCTTTATCACCGGTCCTGTTCGTGACCTTCATGGACAGGATATCTAGGCGCAGCCAGGGGGCGGAGAGGATCCGGTTCGGGAGTCTCGGGATCGCCTCTCTGCTGTTCGCGGATGATGTGGTCCTGTTTGCCTCCTCGGTCCGTGACCTCCAGCATTCACTGGGGCGTTTTGCCGCCGAATGCGAAGCGGCAGGGATGAGAGTTAGCACCTCCAAATCTGAGGCCATGGTGCTCTGCCGGAAACCGGCGGATTGCTCCCTCCAGGTGGGGGCAAACTGCCTACCCCAAGCGAAGGAGTTCAAGTATCTCGGGGTCTTGTTCACGAGTGAGGGTAAGGTGGAGCGGGAGATCGATAGGCGGATCGGTGCGGCTGCAGCAGTAAAACAGGCGCTGTACCGGTCCGTCTTAGTGAAGAGGGAGCTGAGCCGGAAGGCAAAGCTCTCCATTTACTGCTCGGTCTACGTTCCAACCCTCACCTATGGTCACGAACTCTGGGTCGTGACCGAAAGAACGAGATCTCGGATACAAGCGGCCGAAATGAGCTTCCTCCGTAGGGTGGCCGGGCTCAGCCTTAGAGATAGGGTAAGGAGCTCGGACATCAGGGGGGAGCTTGGAGTCGAGTTGCTGCTCCTTCGTGTCGAAAGGAGTCAGCTGAGGTGGTTCGGGCATCTAGTTAGGATGCCTCCTGGACATTAGAGGTTTTCCGGGCACGTCCAACTGGTAGGAGGCCCCGGGGAAGACCGAGGACAAGCTGGAGGGATTATATCTCCCGGCTGGCCTTGGAACGCCTCGGGATCCCCCAGAATGAGCTGGAAAGTGCTGCGGGTGAGAGGGAAGCCTGGGTCGGCCTGCTGAACCTGCTGCCACCGCGACCCGACCCCGGATAAGCGGGTGATAATGGATGGATGGATGTATTGTGGTGAATTAAGGAGATATCGATAGACATAAACAAACAATGTAGTAAAATAACAACCTAAATGGTTATTTAGGACGTTTTCAAAATATTTTTGAATAAAAAAGACCAAAAACAAAATATTGACCAGTTTTGCATCAAAAAGGACCCTTCACTAAACTTGGAAATCTGCAGTATTTCCTTCTAACTTTAATGTGTTGTATACATTCAACCCTCATTTTAATAATAATAATAATAATAGTTGTTGTTGGTTTACATCTTTATATTCAGAAGATATTCAATACTTTTCTTCTTCTGAGGTTTCATGGTGCGTTTGATGTCACGACAGTTGGTGGCAACTTCCTCTGACACTTTGTCTTCAATATTCAGGTTCATGAGGCGTTTATATAATAGAATTTATGATTACTGTATTATAGGATTTGAGGTTCAAACTAAAAAAACACGCTTTCTAGAATGCAGTAACACACACAATTATTAAACAATTAAAAGCAAAAAAAACAACTAAAGTGTCCTTCGTGATGCTCAGTGGTAAAAATTGTATAAGAAATAAATACATTTCATTGGATCTGAACGAAGAGACGTAATTTGAATTGATTTTGAATAAATACATTTGTGATTGACAGGTGAGCTCCGGTCAACCGGGGTTCTCAGGGGACGAATCTTCATACAGAACCAGAGCTTTCAGTCATGAACATGAGTCAGAAGGCAGACAGGGAGTCTACACCAGGAAACACTCTCTGCTTCCTCCTCCTTCTTCATCATCATCAGCATCATCATCACACATAGCCAGTGATCCTGCAGGAAGGTTTCACTCTGATCTGCTACCTGTCATAGAAAGAGCAGAAACCCCCAGATCAAGTGATGGTAGAGACGGTGGCCAGTACACAAGTGATCTAATGAAAACCGACCAATCAGAAGAGACATTAAAGGACCACATGAAAACCGACCAATTAGAAGAGATGTTAAAGGACCACATGAAAACCGACCAATTAGAAGAGATGTTAAAGAACCAAATGAAAACCGACCAATCAGAAGAGACATTAAAGGACCACATGAAAACCGACCAATCAGAGGAGATGTTAAAGGACCACATGAAAACCGACCAATTAGAAGAGATGTTAAAGGACCACATGAAAACCGACCAATTAGAAGAGATGTTAAAGAACCAAATGAAAACCGACCAATTAGAAGAGATGTTAAAGGACCACATGAAAACCGACCAATTAGAAGAGATGTTAAAGGACCACATGAAAAACGACCAATTAGAAGAGACATTAAAGGACCACATGAAAACCGACCAATCAGAGGAGATGTTAAAGGACCACATGAAAACCGACCAATTAGAAGAGATGTTAAAGGACCACATGAAAACCGACCAATTAGAAGAGACATTAAAGGACCACATGAAAACCGACCAATTAGAAGAGATGTTAAAGGACCACATGAAAACCGACCAATTAGAAGAGATGTTAAAGGACCACATGAAAACTGACCAATCAGAAGAGACATTAAAGGACCACATGAAAACCGACCAATCAGAGGAGATGTTAAAGGACCACATGAAAACCGACCAATCAGAGGAGATGTTAAAGGACCACATGGAAATCGACCAATCAAAAGAGATGTTAAAGGATCACATGAAAACCGGTCAATCAGAGGAGACGTTACAGGATTCAGATGACACCTTCAGGATGATGGCCTGGTGATCCGTTTGTCTGAAGACGAGTAGCCAATCACAGAGCAGTCACAGATACATCAGACTCCTCTCTGCAGCCAATCACAGAGCAGACACAGATACATCCGACTCCTCTCTACAGCCAATCAGCCAAGCATTAATAAATACTGAACAGTTTGGATGAAGCGGTGATGATTAAGTGAGCTTCAGGTTGTTTGAAATGGGATAACAAGATGCTAAGACTCACTCTAAACTGTTATTTTTGTTTGCTATTCTATATTATTTGGTTGTCAACAACCCATGGACTAACCAAGCATTCCCAGTAACCAGTGATTAATAATTCAAAAATAAGGTTTATTCATTGAAAATATAAGTGAAGGTTTGTGAACAGATCATGTGACATTGAGTTTCTGTTAATCTCAGATCCATCATGATGTGTTTAAACAAATTAATTAGATGATCCATCTTGGATCTAGTAAATAGTCAGCTGAACTATTGATTCTCATTAATTTGATTGAGTGTCATGTTGTCACCATTAAACATGAACAAACTATTGTTTTATTTATTATTATAAAAACAAACGATATCTCTCCTTCTCTAAATTGTTGACATCACATATCAGAGATTTACAAGATTCATCTCCATACTGCATCATCAAAGAAAAGGTTCCTCTGTAGTCCTTTAGAGAAGAAAATATCATCTTGTTCCAGTAATTATTCTGTGATGGGGATAAATGGAGATGCACTGATACAGCTATCGGCCCAATACTGATATCAGATTCAGCTGTATTGGCCATGTGTGTGTGCACATACACGGAATTTGACTCCGGTTACATGTTGCTCACGTTGTACATACATGTAATATACAAATAACCAGATCAATATAAAAAGACATTAAATACAACAGACTAGCAACATTAACATTTAACAACTATGTACAATATAAAAAACAATGAATTGGGGATATTAGTGTAGAAAGGTGGTGATAGTGCAGATGGATGTGTCTGATTAATTGTTCATCAGAGTGACGGCCAGCGGGAAGAAGCTGTTCCTGGGTCATACAGGGTTCTGTAGCGCCTACCAGAGGAGAGGAGTTGGAACAGCTTGTGTCCAGGGTGTGAAGGTCTGTAGTGATCTTTCCATCCCGGTTCCTGACTCTGGAGGTGTACAAGTCCAGGATTGAGGCAGGGTGGAACCAATAGTTCTCTCTGCAGACCCGAGTGTCCGTTGTGGTCTGCCTATGTCCTGTTTGGTGGCCGATCCAAACCTCACAGTGATGGAAGACCAGAGAACAGACTGGATTATGGCGGAGTAGAACAGGATCAGTGGTGGAAGGAGCTCCCCATTGACATCAGGACAGCAGAAAGTCTCTACATCTTCGGCCGGAAACAACAACAAAAGTGTTGGGGGGGGCTCTTCCTAAAGTCCACTGTCATCTCCACAGTTTTGGGCTTGTTCAGCTCCAGGTTGTTCTGACCACACAGAGGACCAGCTGTTCAACCTCCCGTCTGTACGCAGACTCATCACCGGTCCTGATGAGGCCGATGACCGTTGTGTCGTCTGTGAACTTCAGGAGTTTAACAGACGGTCCCCTGAGGTGTAGTCCTTGGTGTAGAGGGAGAAGAGCAGTGGGGAGAGCACACATCCCTGGGGGGCGCCAGTGCTGATAGTTTGGGTGCTGGATGTGGTTTTTCCCAGCCTCACCTGCTGCATCCTGTCTGTTAGGAAGTTAGTGATCCACTGACAGGTGGAGGCTGGCACAGTGAGCTGGGAGAGTTTAGGTTGAAGTACCTCCGGGATGATGGTGTTGAATGCTGAGCTGAAGTCCACAAATAGGACCCTTGCATATGTCCCTGTAGTTCATGAGTACTTGCAGGCCTCTCCAAACTGACAAGGGGTCGTTGGCTGAAAACTTTTTTCCAGCTTTCCTGTGTAGCTCTTCTTAGCTTCCTTGATCTCCCTCGTCAGTGTGCTTCTGTCCTTGTTGTACAGAATCCTGTCTCCACCTCTGTAGGCCTCGTCTTTTGATTAGTTTAGGAGCAGCAGCTCATCAATCTTGTTTGCCGGTGAGTGGACGTCCACCAGATGAATTGACGCTGACGCAGTGCTCCTGCACGCTTTCCCCAATGGATATCTAATATGTAATCTCACAGATGTACCAAATGCATTTTCAACAATCTGTGGAGGTCACACAAATGGGATTTTCCAAAATAAAAGAAATCTATTTTTTTTTTTTGGAATTGTTGGATGTCATATTTATTTACACATTTATATAAATACATATATGTGAAGATAGTTGTCATTTCTCTATATTGTATTTATTTACAGATGCTAAATAAATAACCTTATGCATTATTATTATTATTAACACCCACATCTTTGCACTACATGAGACAAATAGCGAACAATCGAATGTTAAGTATTACAACTACACATAAAATATGGATTTTCTACAACACGTGGTGTTTGCTGTCAGATCTAAGAGCCAATCAGCTCTCTGATGTGTCGACAGCCAGGCGTTTCCCATCATGCACTGGGCCACGCATGGAGAGCTCCTGGAGCGCCTGGCTCTAAAACCGACAGCCGCCTCGTTGACCTGCATGACGTCAGAGCAAGTCGGACACAAATCTAACCGGCATGCATTGCGTGCCGATCGCCGCCGATCGATTCTGCGCAATACTGGCTCATCTCGAACGAGCCTATTTTGTCAGAGTTGGGCGGAAGGAAGGAAGTAACCTCAAGTACTTCCGTAAAACTGTCAAAACATCTCCAACACCCCATCACAATAAAACACTGGTATCATCGTCCACTCGTTTTATTTAAAACAGTAAAAGCTACAATCTGTAACAACATCAATACACCATATTATTGATTAAGTTAACTCCTTCTCAAGTTAAAATGACGACCAGACATTTTACTGCAGTAGTTTCTAATAAAAGCCAGAGACACGTACACTGGAACACCGCTTCTGTAGATGTGAATATAATATAACTACCTGTAGATGTGTGTATTTAGAAGTAATAGTAAATGGTGGTAGTAGAAGTGGTATTCTTTATTATATCTCATATGTATATATGTATTTATTCTGTAGTAGACTGTATCATTGTTCAAAAGTGTTCCTTTATTCCAGAAGCTTTTATTGTGTCTCTCTAACCGGAAGTAGTATTTCTCATTGTGTCTATTGATTCCGAGCCGGAGACTTTTTTGTGTGATGAGCTTCAGTTTGTTCCTGATTAAGGACCTGGAGGGTCACCGGGACCAGGACCGCGACCGAGACCAGGACCGAGACCAGGTGAGTCCATCGTTACACACACGGAGCCTTACCCTCTTCCTAACGCTGTTAGATCTCATCATGAAAACGTTTTGTGGTTTAACTTTTTTAGTGACACTTCTTGACCTGAGATCTGACCTCGTGAATCCGAGACTTCCACAACTGTGTTCACAGTAATGGCCGTTTAGTTCCTGTTGTTCTTCTGTCTCTTCACAGCTGATCCCAGATCAGCCAAATCTACAAAATATATATATATATATGTATATGTGTGTGTATATATATGTGTATATGTATGTGTATATATATATATACACATATATATATACGCATATATATATACACGTGTATATATATGTGTATATATATATATATATACACATATATACGCATATATATACACGTATATATTTACAGATGCTAAATAAATATATATATATATATATATATATATATATATATACACACACACACATATATATAAACATATATACATACACGTGTGTATATACATACACACACACATACACACACATGTATACACACGTGTGTGTGTGTGTATATATATATATATATATATATATATATATATATATATATATATATATATACACACACACACACATATATATAAACATATATACATACACGTGTGTATATACATACACACACACATACACACACACACATGTATACACACGTGTGTGTGTGTATATATATATATATATATATGTATACACACGTGTGTGTGTGTGTGTGTATATATATATATATATACATATATATATACACACACACACATATATACATACACATATGTGTGTGTATATAGACCTCAGGTGTCCACAGTTCTTTAAGATGCACTCTACCTGTTACCACAGGGTTAGGCGTTCCACCATTCCCTCCCAGTGCTCCCACCATGAGCGTGCAGCCCCGGAGGATCCGTCTGAAGCCCTGGTTGTTGGCGCAGGTGAACAGCGGCAGGTATCCTGGTCTGCAGTGGCTGAGCTCAGAACACCGACTCTTCCAGATCCCCTGGAAACACGCCACCCGTCACACGCCAGCGTCAGACGAGGAGAACACCATCTTCAAGGTCTGAAATACTATTAATACATACTGAACTATCACTTTATTATTATTAACACAGTAAACTAAACATACTGAACTATAAGTGTATTACTATTAATATTAATACAGTAACTTATAATTTTAATGTCTGCTCAGCTTCATGTTGGTCTACATTTGTAGACATGTATCAAAGGAAATCGTCTTTATTTACTATTAATATCATATTGGTTAGTTTATACAACTCATCAGCGAGGGTGGGGTTTGGTTCTTCAGTGTGTTTCCTAAAACATGGCTTACTGAACTTTACTACTGATGTCACTTCCTCCTTCACTGGTAACTGCTTCTGCTTTTATTTCTCATCTCTGTTGTTGCTGACAGAAGAGCAGTTTGACTTTGAGCTCTGAAATATGTTCCATCAGCTGTTTGTTTGTGTCCATTTGTCGTGCTCTGTAAACCCTACTCTGTCTTGCAGGCGTGGGCTGTGGAGACTGGTAAATACCAGGAAGGTGTGGATGAACCTGAACCGGCCAAGTGGAAAGCGAACCTTCGCTGTGCTCTGAACAAAAGCAGGGAGTTTCAGTTGAAATACGACGGCACGAAAGAAACTCCCCTTCAACCGTACAAAATCTACGAGGTCTGTGAGCAGGGCAGGAACACAGGTGAGGAGTTGACATCATCATCAGACACTGAGGGCAAGACGTTTAGGTTTTACATCATAAAACATCTGATGAGCAGAACTGTTGATCAGTGTTTGATCACAGTTCAACTTGTGAGCGGCTCAGTCTCATCAGAAGATTGGTGGTTCAATCCCTGGCTCCTCCGTTGGTTTTCTGATCATCACACAGCGTTCTTTGCTCTAAATACATGTTCTTCAGAAAGATACCGATTAACACAGAAATTCAAGGCTTTAGCTTCCTCTCAAGATTTGGTGTAAAAATACTTTTTTTAAAGTGGTTGTTGAGTGTCAGTGTATTTTCATAATGGGTGAATGTGGTCATTAAAAGTTGTTATCTTCATCTCAGTGTCTGTGATCGGTTTCCTTTCTCAGATGGTGCTGAAGATGAAGATGACGATGAGGTGAGGAAGACTACATGTAACAAATGCAAACACTCCACACTTTTATCATCTGACTGACTAACACAATGTGTTTTATTCTCAGATGCCCAATCTGATGGACCTCACAATCAGTAAGTACCACGTTTAGTTCAGTGGACCTATGAGGAACCTGAAGGCATTGCATCCTGGTTCCTCTGGTTCTTCATTCTGATCATTGAACAGGAGCGATTTACTCTAGACCAGCACTAAATCAATTCTGGAAACATATTTGCAGGTTGTGGTGTAGCGAATATTTAACTTGCATGACTGATCAGCTGTTTACATCAGTCTGAGGGGACCCTAATTGCTAGGATTTTTCTTCTGATTTTTCTTTTTTAACATTGGATGCATATTTGTGGTACTTGCCATACTCCAAAACTCAAATTGTGTACACTTGTCAATCTTGGTGAAAATAGCCATCTGATACAGGCGTTAAAATTTAGGCTTAAAAAAATGCCCCCTAGAAGTTTGACCGGCGACGCCCCTCACCCAGAATGTCCGATTCACTTGAATTATTTACATACATGTCAATCTCCCGTTCGACGATGCGAGCAGCTTTAAATTGATATTGTCTTTGTCTCCGCACATTGAGACAGTACTCGCTGACAGAACAATGGAAACTGATTCCTAAGGACTCTTCCATCTTTCTCTGGTAGACGGTTTCCAGTCTTCCTCTTCAACCTCTGAACAAACTACTTTCACAGGAAACACTCCTTATTTACATTTCTGTGTTAGAACACGTCAAAGAAAGACATGCACAAAGTAAACCGTGCAAAGTCTGCCCAACCAATCAGGTTGACAGCACTGCCACTGGCCAATGAAGGTCCTCCTTCTTACCGGACACAAGTGTAGGTCCAGGAGCAGAGGAGACATGTTGCTTTGTCTCCTTCCTCTACTGTCATGTGGTCAGTAGGAGTTGGTTCATGGAGAAAACCATTTAACCGCTGCAGAAGAAGATGATGTCATTAAGAGAGTCAATCTTAAAAAATAATATTTCATGTATTAATGTGAAGGTCACTTCACATCGTTTTAATCTCTTCAGTCAAGTCACATGTTTCAGGTTTATTATGAGCATGTGCATAAAACAGGTGGATGGAGACGCACCTTAAGATTATGTAATGTGATGATGTCATGCCTCATCAGACCCCAGGATCAGTGACCCCCCCTCCTTCAGCTCCTTCCCAGCGCAGTCAGAGACAGCGTATGATATGATTCCCATGACCTCTGACCTCCGGGTCCAGAGAAGCTTCGTCCATCCTGCCAGACTGTCTAACGGACTCCAAGACCTGAATTCTCTGCCCCCCCCGGCAGCGTCTACTCCCCCCGGGCCGGCACTAATGGAGGCCAGCAGCATGGGGGACGTCCAGAACCACCAACCTTGCAAGTACGACCTTCTGAGCAGCGTCCCACGTGAGTAACACCTCTGACCCCGAGTAGTTTCCTCTTGTGACGATGAGATACTGTATGGATCTCAGTATGGTTGCACTGGCCCACTCGCTGGTTCTGGTTCTCTTGATCTGACACCATGTCGTGTTTGGTTCTTGTTGAGCCAAGTTGAGGACAAAGACTGGCAGCGGGGGGATCCATTGAAACGCTCCCCTTGCCTCACTGGTTACTCGCCGGGCTCCAGTGTTCAGGGAACTGGGCCAATGAAGAAGCAGCATGCGTCTCTGGTGGTTTGAGGAGCTCTTGAACACTGAATCCCACAAGTATTCATTTCAGTTTATTTTGTATAGCCCAATATCACGTCTACTCTTAAATGAGGTGACTGTGTCTGCCTCCCGGACTGAAAGTGGAAGCTGGTTCCATAAAAGAGGAGCTTGATAACTGAAGGCTCTGGCTCCCATCCTACTTTTTAGGACTCTAGGAACCACAAGTAGCCCCGCATTTAGTGAGCAGCTCTCTAGTGGGGCAATATGGTACTACAAGCTCCTTAAGATATGATGGTGCATCACCAATCAAGGCTTTGTAGGTGAGGAGAAGAATTTTAAATGTGATTCTTGATTTTACAGGGAGCCAGTGCAGAGCAGCTAATACAGGAGTCTGGCCTCGTCTGGTGTTTTCACAAGGACCAGCTCAACTAAAAGAAGGAAAACTGATGATGTGATCTCTTTTCTTAGTTTTTGTGAGTACACGAGCTGCAGCATTCTGGATCAACTGGAGGGACTTAAGAGACTTATTAGAGCAGCCTGATAATAAGGAGTTGCAGTAATCTAGTCTGGAAGTAACAAACGCGTGAACCAGCTTTTCTGCATCTTTTTGGGACAAGATGAGCCTGATTTATGAAATGTTACGTAGATGATAAAATGCAATCCTTGAGATTTGCTTAACGTGGGAGTTAAAGGACAAGTCTCGGTCAAAGATAACTAGAGATTCTTTACAGTGGTGTTGGATGCCAGGGCAATGCCATCTACAGAAACCACATCACCAGATAATTGATCTCTGAGGTGTTCAGGGCCAGTAAAATAACTTCAGTTTTGTCTGAATTTAACATCAGGAAGTTGCAGGTCATCCATGTTTTTATGTCTTTAAGACATGCTTGAATTTTAGCGAGCTGGTTGGTCTCCTCTGGTTTGATCGATAGATATAATTGAGTATCATCTGCATAGCAATGAAAGTTTATGCAGTGTTTCCTGATAATGTTGCCCAAAGGAAGCATATATAAAAAGGTAAATAAAATTGGTCCAAGCACAGAACCTTGTGGAACTCCGTGATTAACGTTGGTGGTCATTGAGGCTTCATCGTTTACAAATACAAACTGAGATCAATCTGATAAATAGGATTTAAACCAACTTAGTGCGGTACCTGAAATGCCAATCGACTGATCCAATCTCTGTAATAGGATGTCATGATCAATGGTGTCGAACGCAGCACTAAGGTCTAATAATACCAGTACAGAGATGAGTCCTTTATCAGCACTAAGGTCTAACAAGACCAGGACAGAGATGAGTCCTTTATCAGCACTAAGGTCTAACAAGACCAGTACAGAGATGAGTCCTTTATCAGCACTAAGGTCTAACAAGACCAGTACAGAGATGAGTCCCCTATCTGATGCAATTAGGAGGTCATTTGTAATTTTCACCAGTGCTGTGGTGTTTTCTAAATCCTGACTGAAACTCCTCAAATAAACTATAGTTGAGCTTTATTCTGCTGGGAGAAAACAAAGAGTGACTCATGAAAATTGAAACTGTGGAGCTCTACTAACTCTTATCCAGGATTAAAGGAGAATAAAGTCTGTTCTGTTTCACCTTGACGATAACACACCTGTTGGCTCATGGTGAAGGAGGTGTGGTGAATGGTGGAACAGGTTATGTGGTTAAACCCTGAAAATCAAAGGTTTATTCAACACTGAGCATTACCAAGACATTTGCAGTGTATTATTAAGTCCGACTCTTTGTAATGTTTGTTGAAGTAACAGATTAAACTAGAAGGGGAGTTCTTCCTCGGCACATAATGAACCTTTCATCAAGCTTCATGAAATCTGACCAGTAGTTTCAGCCTAACTGCCCGCCCAACCACCTGCCCCCTTGACCTCATCCCATCTCACATTCTCCAGTCTATTGCTCCTGGCCTTCTTCCCTTTCTCACCCATCTTATTAACACCTCCCTCTCAACCGACTGTTTCCCTAACTCTCTGAAGGAGGCGGAGTCAACCCTCTCCTGAAGAAACCCACTCTGGACCCATCTAAAGTAAACTACAGACCTGAAGTCAATAACTACAGACCTGTCTCTCTCCTCCCCTTCCTTTCCAAAACTCTAGAGGGAGCTATCTTTAACCAAGTCTCCTCCTTTCTTCACAGTAACAACCTTCTAGACCCCCACCAGTCTGGATTCAAGGCAGGCCACTCAACAGAGACTGCCCTCCTTGCTGTCTCTGAGTAGCTTCACACTGCTAGAGCAGCCTCTCTCTCCTCTGTCCTTATCCTTCTAGACCTTTCCGCTGCCTTTGACACAGTGAACCACGAGATCCTCATGTCCTCCCTCCAGGACCTGGTATCTCAGGCACCGCACTCTCACTCTTCTCATCCTACCTCACTTACCGGGTAATCTGGAGAGGATCTGTGTCTGAGCCTTGTCCTCTGACTACTGGGGTCCCTCAGGGCTCAGTCCTTGGTCCTCTTCTCTTCTCTCTGTACACCAACTCTCTTGGCTCTGTCATTCGCTCGCATGGCTTCTCCTACCACAGCTATGCTGACGACACCCAACTGATCCTCTCATTTCCCCAATCTGAAACACAGGTAGCAGCACAAATCTCTGCCTGTCTGACCGACATCTCTCAGTTGATGTCCGCACACCACCTGAAAATTAACCCGGACAAGACTGAACTTCTCCTCCTTCCAGGAAAAGGTTCTCCCACCCACGACCTAACTATTAACTTCAACAACTCAGTACTGGCTCCGACTCCGACTGCCAGGAACCTCGGTGTGACGCCTGTCAGTCAACTCTCCCTGACTGCCAACATTATCGCAATAACACGCTCCTGTAGGTACATGCTGTACAACATCAGGAGAATAGGACCTCTTCTCACTCAGAAGGCGGCACAGGTCCTGGTCCAGGTCCTGGTCATCTCACGGCTAGACTACTGTAACTCCCTCCTTCAGGTCTACCTGCTAATGTCATTCGACCTCTACAGCTCATCCAGAATGCAGCTGCTCGACTGGTCTTCAACCTCCCGAAATTTACCCACAATCCTTTGCTCCTCCGTGACCTTCACTGGTTACCAGTGACCGCCCGCATCCGCTTCAAAACATTGGTACATGCGTACCGTGCTGCGAACAGATCGGGTCCGGTCTACATCCAGGACATGGTCAAACCGTACACCCCAGCTCGTTCACTTCGCTCGGCTTCTGCCAATCGGCTTGTAGCTCCTTCACTTCGAGCTAAACACTCAACAAAGTCACAACTGTTTGCTGTCCTGGCTCCTCATTGGTGGAACGAGCTCCACATTGACATCAGGACAGCAGAAAGTCTCTACATCTTCCGTCGCAAACTAAAAACACATCTTTTTCGACTATACCTTGAAGGTAGAGCTGTAGTAGCACTTTAGTAGCACTTAAATGTCTCTTACTGATAGCACTTTGTAGTTTAACGTTATTGAAGAAATTGTACTTGCTTGATTCTTGTTGTTCTGAGTTTGGACTCATGGTTTAATGCACTTATTGTAAGTCGCTTTGGATAAAAGCGTCAGCTAAATGACATGTAATGTAATGTAGTTTACACTGAAAACACAACATCATTGGCCCAGGTAACAATGTCCTCTCGCCTTAGTAACAGGTATATGATCTGTTTTGCCGTGTACCTTAGTAGCAGATATAATTACTGTCTTGCTGTAGTAACAGATATATCTGTGTCTGTAGTAACAGATCTGGACCTGAAGTTCCAGTATCGGGGCCGGACGACAGGCTCTCTGACAGTCAGTAACCCTCAGGGCTGCCGGCTTTACTACGGACACCTGGAGCCGACCCCGGAGCAGGTGGACCTGTTTGGGCCAGTCACCCTGCAACAGGTCCTGTTCCCTGGGACGTCTGATGTTCAGAACCAGAAGCAAATGTTCTACACCGAGGCCCTGCTGGATGTCATGGACCGCGGGCTGATCCTGGAAATCTGGGAGCAAGACATCTATGCTGTCCGCCTCTGTCAGTGCAAAGTGTTCTGGTCTGGACCCGGCATGCCTGAGCACGGTCCACCGAACCCCCTGGAGCGAGAGAAGAAGATCAAGGTGTTCAGCCTCAACGACTTCCTGCAAGGTACTGAATCCCTGAGGCGTTAGAGAATTCTGTCTCAACACGTTCATACTTACATCCAGGTGTGTCCGTCCGCAGGGCTGATCCTGTTCCAGAGAGGGGAAACTCAGAACCCTCCACCCTTCGAGATCTACTTCTGTTTCGGAGAGGACTGGCCCGACAAGAAACCCAAAGAGAAGAAACTCATCATCGTCCAGGTCCGTTCATCAACACTCATTGAGTCCTACACTCAGCACTTTAACACCTGCAGGATGAAGGACCCAAATCCACTGAAGGGTTGAGCAGCTATCGCAGACGCTTAACTGCACAAACACAACAAAAAGAACGAGTTTAATCTCAAAAGGTCTCAGTGCGTCGGTGGTATTTGCACTTGTGTAAATTAAGACATTTCAATGCAAAAACAATTGAATTCACAAAGATCAGAGCTGATAGTATGGTTGGATAGATATATGTTGAAACAAAATGGTGGCGTTCTCCTGGTTGTAGTTTTTAAACCTGGTTGTGGATCTGGTCTCTAAACCTGGTTCTGGTTGTCCTCAGGTTGTTCCTGTCGTGGCTCGGATCCTAACAGAGATGTTCTCTGGAGAACTCAGTTGGTCCATCGACAGCATCCGGCTGCAGATTTCAAACCCTGATGTGAAAGACCAGACAGTGGAGCAGTTCAAGGAGCTGCAGAGGCTCCTGCAGAGCCAACACATCCAGGGACCCTGGACCCCTAACGTCCCCTGATCCACACATCCAGGGGCACTGGACCCCTAACGTCCCCCGATTCAATTCAATTCAGTTTATTTTGTCTAGCCCAATATCACAAATTACAAATTTGCCTCAGAGGGCTTTACAATCTGTACACATACAAAATGACATCCCTGACCTTTGACCTCACATCGGATCAGGAAAAACTCCCAAGAAATAGAAAAAAAAACCTTCCCGGGGGTAAAAAAGGTAAGAACCCTTCAGGAGAGCAACAGAGGAGGATCCCTCTCCCCGGATGGACAGAAGAATAGATGTCATGTACAGATGAACAGAGTTACACATTCAATGAATATGACAGAATGTATGAATAATTAGTAGTAGGCATGGACCACGATCCAGACCTCCACAATCCATGAAACAGAAAGAGGTATAGAGGAGGTGGGTCCACACATCCAGGGGCCCTGGACCCCTCGACGTCCCCTGATCCACATATCCAGGGGCCCTGGACCCCTCGACGTCCCCTGATCCACATATCCAGGGGCCCTGGACCCCTCGACGTCCCCTGATCCACATATCCAGGGGCCCTGGACCCCTCGACGTCCCCTGATCCACATATCCAGGGGCCCTGGACCCCTCGACGTCCCCTGATCCACATATCCAGGGGCCCTGGACCCCTCGACGTCCCCTGATCCACATATCCAGGGGCCCTGGACCCCTCGACGTCCCCTGATCCACATATCCAGGGGCCCTGGACCCCTCGACGTCCCCTGATCCACATATCCAGGGGCCCTGAACCCCTCGACGTCCCCTGATCCACATATCCAGGGGCCCTGGACCCCTCGACGTCCCCTGATCCACATATCCAGGGGCCCTGGACCCCTCGACGTTCCCTGATCCACATATCCAGGGGCCCTGGACCCCTCGACGTCCCCTGATCCACATATCCAGGGGCCCTGAATCCCGACGACCCCCCACGAAATTAGAGAACAACTTACTTTTAAAGACTCTGAACATGTTAAAGATTTAAATGTTTTTTAACTTTTTTTGACTAAAAACTAAATCTCATCTGTTGAGAAACAAAGTTTGTCAGCTGATCTCAGCTCAGCTTTAAAATAAGTTAAACTTATAGTTTTAACTAAAGCCGACTGATCATCAAAATTGTATTCACTTCAAGGACTCATGTCTCTCATGTAATTCATACTGACTGAAGTGATCAGCTGTAAAAGATGGAGCTCAATGTTCATGTAACGCTTCGCTCCACTGCAGCTGATACTAAACACTTCAGTATTATAGAAGTATTGTTAATGTTAGGCTTTAAAAACTCAAACATGTTCAATGACCGTAAAACAGTAAGATTACCAATAAACACCACTGCAGTATTCTTTCATATATCAGATGTCATTTTTACTTACTGGGGAATACATTGTATTACTCTATAATACCCAGTATTACAAAAACAGAGTATAGAGTATTGCACTGTAGCATTGTAATGCTATATATTGATATTCTGTGTATTACACAAATAGTGTAATACACGGAATTACAATAACACAACAGTACACTGTATTAACCTGTACTACACAGTAAAACAGTAGACAGAATTAACCTGTAGTACACTGTATTAACCTGTACTAGTGTATTACACAGTACACTGTATTAACCTGTAATAGTGTACTACACAGTAAAACAGTAGACAGAATTAACCTGTAGTACACTATATTAACCTGTAATAGTGTATTACACAGTACTACACTATATTAACCTGTAATAGTGTATTACACAGTACACTGTATTAACCAGTAAGTGTATTACACAGTACTACACTATTGACCTGTAATAGTGTAGTACAGTAAAACACAGTAGTACACTTAGTGAATCACACAGTAGTACACTTAGTGAATTACACAGTAGTACACTTAGTGAATTACACAGTAGTACACTTAGTGAATTACACAGTAGTACACTTAGTGAATTACACAGTAGTACACTTAGTGAATTACACAGTAGTACACTTAGTGAATTACACAGTAGTACACTTAGTGAATCACACAGTAGTACACTATTACAGGGGACATAAGTCTCCAGAAGTTACAACAATGATGTCATATTTCTCCAGAAATATTAAACAATTATCATTTAGATAATCAATTGAGAATAGAATTTGGATTAATTGATAATGAAAATCAATCTCTAGCCCCACCCTCTTCTGCTGGAAGACGTTTCTTATTTCATTCATCTGAATCACGTTTAAAAGGTTTTACCTCCGCAGATGAAACGATTCAGTCTGGTTCAGTTTCAGGTGACAACAAACAGGAACCAGTTTGTCCAGAACTCCCAGCAGACGGCGTCTCCACACAGGACGAAGCTGTAACAGTGACATCATCTGGGTTACCGAGTGAAGGAACCAGGTACTCCGATCAGATGTCCCACTGATCAATACCTATTCATGTGTGCCATGTACAATTAGCTTGGGGGGCAGTACCAGGGTCCATTACGAGACGTCTAATAAATGATGGTGTAGCCTACAGGTACTGATGACGCATGAATGAATTAAACACGAGACGCATTAAAGTTGAATGTACTCTGTGTGATTAGAGGTCCCACCGGCAGGATTGGGTCTGCTGGTCTCTGGCTCCACCCTCAAAGACTTACCTGGACGTTTAAACACAGGTGAGCCTTCTGCCTCAGGTCTGAGAAACCTTCACACCTTCTGATACACAATGAGACACATCCAGACGAGTAAAACACTAAGGCAGACGGATTTGTTGTTTCAGTTGTTTTTTGTTTATTGTTTACAACAAGGCTACATCACCGATGATGTCATGGTGTCAGTCTCTCCGTCTCATTACCCAGAGTTCACTCTGTCTCACTTTGTGGAAAAACAACTAAAAGTCAACCAAAGTTAAAAAGGTCAAAGGTGACGCCAAATCCTCCAGCATTAAGCCTCTACAGGCAGCCACTCAGCCAAGAGCATCATGGGAAATCTTTTGGCTCTTTTGTATGGCACGGACAAAAAACATCACGACCAAAGTCCCAAAAATAAATCTTCTCTTAAAAACTGTTGGCCAGGCACGTCCTACAATTGATTACTGATGAAGATCCAACAGGACTGATCCACATCAGTTCACTTAGTGAACTCCTCCTATTCCTGACCCCGCCCACCTGCTGGATCCAACCCCACCCACCTGAAACCTTCTGGACCCGACCCCTCCCACCTGACACCTGCTGCAGGTGTGGTCAGGTGAGGTTGGGGGTCGGGGTGGAGAACTCACTCTGTCAGTCCTTCAGAGTTATTTGTCCTGTTTCACATTCAAAGTCCCTCCTCCATCTTTATCATCTTCATCTTGTCCCTTTGGATCCTTGTCTGCAGTCGCAGCTTTTTGCCGTCACCTCTGAATGTTGGTCAACAAAAGATTTAACCTGAAAAGAGACGACAACAGCTGCTTAACATCCGTATCATTACATTTCATTTAGCTGACGCTTTTATCCAAAGCGACTTTGATTTTACATTTCACTCTGAAGGTCAAAGAATGATACAAACAGGATTCTGAGATTTCTTAATCTTCCCACAGAGTTCATCAGACACAAGGTTTCTTTAGGCATCAAATTAACAACATGAAACTAACTGTTTTGATTGAAGATGCCGGGTTTGATATGAAAGTCAACAAACAATTACCCGACTAAACAGTTATCCGACAAAACAGTTACCCGGTGTCGTGTGAATGATAGTTACAAGGTGTAAATAGTTTGCCGACTGAACAGTTACCTGACTAGGGTTGTCACGATACCAACAATTATAACTTCGATACCTGCCATAAATAACATTATACACAATACCACAAATACAATACCGATATATTTATCTATAATAGTAATAAATAAAACATCTGTATGGTTCCTTTTTTTACCAGCGTGTTCCTGCCCAGCTTTTTGAACACTTAAAAATGGCATTAATATTAGTATTAGCCTACAGCAAGATATTAATGAAAACTACATGGTGCCATCAAAGCGTCTCCTGCACTTGACCGACATGTCTCCTGCACTTGACCGACACGTCTCCTGCACTTGACCGACATGTCTCCTGCACTTGACCGACATGTCTCCTGCACTTGACCGCCATGTCTCCTGCACTTGACCGCCATGTCTCCTGCATTTGACCGCCATGTCTCCTGCACTTGACCGCCATGTCTCCTGCACTTGACCGACATGTCTCCTGCATTTGACCGACATGTCTCCTGCACTTGACCGACATGTCTCCTGCACTTGACCGACATGTCTCCTGCACTTGACCGACATGTCTCCTGCACTTGACCGACATGTCTCCTGCATTTGACCGACATGTCTCCTGCACTTGACCGACATGTCTCCTGCACTTGACCGACATGTCTCCTGCATTTGACCGACATGTCTCCTGCACTTGACCGCCATGTCTCCTGCACTTGACCGACATGTCTCCTGCACTTGACCGACATGTCTCCTGCACTTGACCGACATGTCTCCTGCATTTGACCGCCATGTCTCCTCAGCGATCACTCGCTGTGAGTGAGCGCTGATATCGTTTTGAACGTAAGGTACCGCGGCACCTTTTCAGTATCGATACACCGTGCAACATTAAACAGTTCCCTGACTAAACAGTTACCCGGTGTTGTGTGAATGATGGTTACAAGGTGTGAATGGTTACCCGGTGTTGTGTGAATGATGGTTACAAGGTGTGAATGGTTACCTGGTGTTGTGTGAAGGTTGCAGCTATCGGAACAGTCTGGTGAACTCTCTGATGGCCCAACACACCTGTTTACACTCCTCAGCACTGAGGAGAGGAAGCAGAAATATGAACACAATCCAGTGCTTGACTAGATGACTCCAAGAGGAACTCTTTGTTTGGGGAAGTAGAATGCAGTTGAATAGGTCACCTCTGGTTATTTGGAGGGGGGAGGGGGGGGGATTACAGGATCTGTCTGAACTTGTTGAGGACTCAGGAGTTTTTCTGCTTTCCACATTTAGATCAACAAGTCTCAACAGATACCCATCTGATGCCTCAAACAAACATCCCATAATGTTCAACATATTGTGAACACACCACTGTCAGCTCTACATGCCCCAGAACACCTTACTATACGCTCCACACTGATTTTAGTCAGCCTTTGTTCAACTTATTCAACAAGAAACAGGTATCGTGATTCACACATACTTTAACACCCGACTGGAACCAAAAACCTGAACATTACCTTTTGGTTACCTGCAGAGAGCAGGTGTGTTCAACGAAGCATCAACATGATGTGAACATGTAGAAAAGCCATAATTCAATCGGCTCTATCCCAGTCTCATCATCGTTGTGTTGTGCTGGCTCGGCTAAGAGCAAACAAGCTCAAACAAACGCTGCCTACGTGTGGTTCAACTGTCGAGATCAGTTTGTTCTCTGGCTGAGACGAACCAGCCAGGAAGGTGCTGATGTCTGTGTTTTTCATATTATTGACTTTATATAGTGACATTGCTGTTGTAAACATTACTGTTGCAGTTTTAGAAACAATTTGATATATAAAAAAATTAAAATAAACATTCTAATCCTGTTCTTAAATTTGTTTTAATCTTTAATAAATATTAAAAAGCTTACTAAGTATTTAGTAATGAAAAAGAACCAATAAGTCGATAAAATCCTAACAATATCATCCCCAAAAATAATCCTATGGCAGGTGTTGCTGGTGTCTCACCTGGTGACCTGTTTGTGGAAATCAGTCAGCTGTTTGTGAGTGACAGTCACAGCTCCTCCTGACGTCTCCTTTGGTAAACCTTTCAGAGCATTTTCTAGCCAGCGACAAAATGTCTGAAACAGAAGACAGAGTTTAATCGCACCTGAGGAACGAGCACCGACACACCCGACCAGCTGTTACTCTTCATACTCACAGGTCTGTCGAACACCATGACCTCCCACAGCACCTCGGCAACGTCCGGCAACGTGTACGGTGGCAGACAGAAACAACACGAGTGCATCAGCTGAGTGATGAGCTGCTGGCCGTGCTGCTCCATGGCCTGACCAATCAGCTGCTTCCTTACCTCAAAGTTCTCTTCATGCTGCAGAGAGAGGACACACAATATAACTCTTTTCCTGTTAAAGAGAAAGGACAGATCCTTGAGAAAATAGTCACAAATCGGTTCTATATAATAGTTTATTTGAGGAGTTTCAGTCGGGATTTAGAAAACACCACAGCACAGAGACAGCACTGGTGAGGATTACTAATAACCTTCTAACGGATCAGATAAAGGACTCATCTCTGTACTGGTCTTGTTAGACCTTAGTGTTGATAAAGGACTCATCTCTGTACTGGTCTTGTTAGACCTTAGTGCTGGTAAAGGACTCATCTCTGTACTGGTCTTGTTAGACCTTAGTGCTGGTAAAGGACTCATCTCTGTACTGGTCTTGTTAGACCTTAGTGCTGGTAAAGGACTCATCTCTGTACTGGTCTTGTTAGACCTTAGTGCTGGTAAAGGACTCATCTCTGTACTGGTCTTGTTAGACCTTAGTGCTGGTAAAGGACTCATCTCTGTACTGGTCTTGTTAGACCTTAGTGCTGGTAAAGGACTCATCTCTGTACTGGTCTTGTTAGACCTTAGTGCTGATAAAGGACTCATCTCTGTACTGGTCTTGTTAGACCTTAGTGCTGGTAAAGGACTCATCTCTGTACTGGTCTTGTTAGACCTTAGTGCTGATAAAGGACTCATCTCTGTACTGGTCTTGTTAGACCTTAGTGCTGGTAAAGGACTCATCTCCGTACTGGTCTTGTTAGACCTTAGTGCTGGTAAAGGACTCATCTCTGTATTATTATTACCAACTCTACTTCTTCCCCAAAGTCCTTGTGCTTTTTCTCCTCACAGGTTTCCATGGATCGTGGTTATACGTTGACCATGGTCGTGTCTCCTGCCATGGCCTTACTGACACCCACCGCTACTACTATTATTATTATCATTAGTCACAATACTATTACTGGTTTATTATCTTTATTATTCTACTCTATCCACTGCTGCTATTAGTAGTCGTCATTTTTCTATCATTATTCTGCTTACTACTCTCATATCACTGAATGTATAGTTTATTCTGTACACATGACATCTATCACACTTCTGTCCATCCTGATAGAGGATCCTCCTCTGTTGAACTCTGAGGTTTCTTCTTTTTTCCCCCGTAAAAGTTTTTTTGGGGGAGTTTTTCCTGAACCGATGTGAGGTTCTGGGACAAAGGATGTTGTATGTGTACAGATTGTACAACTTTCTGAGGCAAATTTGTGATTTGGGGCTATAGATATAAACTGAATTAACAGACAGACATTATATATTGTGGTGCAGAAAGAGGACAGAGACTTAAAGTTAGTCTTTATTCTGTCTTTTGTCATCAGTGTAGTTTTAAAGTAGTTTGAATAAATTTTTTTATTGCCGACTCACGTCGTTGGCAACTCCGGTGTGAATGAGGTCTCGGACAAACTTCATAACGCTGCAGTTGGCGTCTCGGTGGTCCAATGAGCTGGCAGCGATTGCGCACTGGATGATGTGAACGATGATGCTGCTGCTGAGTAAAGTTACGGGACTCCTTTGGACAAACCTGAACAGGTAGAGATATCAAGCACATGTTCAGGCACATGTACCGGTCCAGGTAGAGGAAGTTCCTGAATCAAACCGCAGTCGATAAATGTGTTCAGGTGAACGAGCAGACTCACCTTGTGGCCAATCTGAACAGGTCGTCCACAGTGTCAGGATGATTCCTCAGACCATTCTGCTGCTCCAACAGCTGGAAAGTTGGCATGCACAGAGCCTGGAGGAAGCGGGAGGTCATCATGGCAAAGTAAATCAGTGTTTCTCATGAATTACCGAGATTGTGGCGACGGGACAAAGTTTATTTTCTCTCATAATGAACCAAAACTCTTTTACGCTTCTTGAATTGTGGGCGATCTTGCTCTCTATCTGCGTGTTTGGGCAGCAACCCCCCAACATGGAACCCGTCTCGTTTATCACGCTTGGAGAGTGGGACTTTTGTCACATCACCACCATCTCATATCTATACAAACCATTCCATTGTGACTCAATTATGTACCGACGCCGATAGGAGAAATACATTGAGCATTTGAAATGTAACTTTGGTAAAAGTAGAGAAGAATTAGCATCACTATGCAGAATGGCCCATTTTAAACCACAGAAGGCTTTTATAATTGAATTATAACATTGATGCATTCACTTTCTTCACGTCATTGTTGTAGCTGGTCAAGGTAAAGCTAATTTGAACTACTTTATATACTAAATAATTAGGCTACATACCATTTATTAAACACATCTATTATTGGTTGATTTATATACTCTATCAAGAACCTGAATCTCCAAAGTAGCCCAACTTGTCACTAACATTGCATATAATAGAGATAGTCAAGTAGAGTACAAATACCGTAAAGATTTACATAAGTAGAGTACTCCAGTAGCCTAAATGTTACATTCCAACCACTTCTCAAAGAGCACAATGTTCACCTGTTCTACAGGTGTTGGTGCGTTCACCTGTTCTACACGTGTGTTGGTGCGTTCACCTGTTCTACACGTGTGTTGGTGCGTTCACCTGTTCTACAGGTGTTGGTGCGTTCACCTGTTCTACACGTGTGTTGGTGCGTTCACCTGTTCTACAGGTGTTGGTGCGTTCACCTGTTCTACAGGTGTTGGTGTGTTCACCTGTTCTACACGTGTGTTGGTGCGTTCACCTGTTCTACAGGTGTTGGTGCGTTCACCTGTTCTACACGTGTGTTGGTGCGTTCACCTGTTCTACACGTGTGTTGGTGCGTTCACCTGTTCTACAAGTGTTGGTGCGTTCACCTGTTCTACAGGTGTTGGTGTGTTCACCTGTTCTACAGGTGTGTTGGTGCGTTCACCTGTTCTACAGGTGTTGGTGCGTTCACCTGTTCTACAAGTGTGTTGGTGCGTTCACCTGTTCTACAGGTGTTGGTGCGTTCACCTGTTCTACAGGTGTTGGTGTGTTCACCTGTTCTACACGTGTGTTGGTGCGTTCACCTGTTCTACACGTGTGTTGGTGCGTTCACCTGTTCTACACGTGTGTTGGTGCGTTCACCTGTTCTACAGGTGTTGGTGCGTTCACCTGTTCTACACGTGTGTTGGTGCGTTCACCTGTTCTACACGTGTGTTGGTGCGTTCACCTGTTCTACACGTGTGTTGGTGCGTTCACCTGTTCTACAGGTGTTGGTGCGTTCACCTGTTCTACAAGTGTATTTACCTGTAACATGTCAAGCAGTCCCTGCCTGCAACCCTCCTCCATGCCATATTCGTCCACCAGAATGCTGCCCAAGTACAGGAAGCAGGAGTGTGGATACACCTGATAGACACTCACCATCTGATGACAACAAACAGCCAATCAGAACAAATATAGTGTGTTAAGAATAAGATTTAAACTAACACATGGACAGGTGTGTCAGTACTAACACATGGACAGGTGTGTCAGTACTTCAAGAATCCAAGGCAACACACTGAGTGATTGATATACAAATTTTAAAAAACTGTATTTCTTATAGACCAACACATAACATACTATACATTTATTTAAACCTTACATTTTGGATTTATAACCTGAACCAATAGATCAATAAGACATTAATATCACCGATTGATTGTGAGATTCAATCAGTTCTCCTCAACCCTTTTCATTACAAATCAGAAAAATAAACAGGTCCAGGTGCGTCTCACCTGAGTGACGAGTGGCTGCAGCAGGGAGGCGGAGCCTTTTCCTACACATCGTACAGCGAACCTGAGACAGCGACAGCATCGCTCCACAATCCTGTTATCAGCCTGGTGAGTGTTCAGAGTCTCCGAAAGCACGGGCCAGATCTAGAAGTGAGACACGTGACACAGGTAAGTCATGGAAAACCAACCCCCCAGGTAAGATATGTTTATTGAATACATTATCTGATTTATAGTTGAGTCACATGACGCACAACATGTATCAATAACATACACAAGGCTTTACAGGGAGGTCACATGATTATGATAAAGTTATTCATGAATAGAATACTTTGTGTAAATATTCAAATGAGGTGAGTTCCGGTGAGCTCAGATGTTTTACCTCCTGAATGACTTTCTGACAGGGGTGAGTCTGTCCATTCTCCACAATGGGGTTTGTGTGTCTGTAGGAAAAACAAACAAATATGTATGAACATATTCACGGTTTGCTGCTTTGTAAATTTAAATAAAGGTTGACATTTTTATACAGGTGAACTCACCTAAAGATAACAGCCAGTCTGTCGAGCCAGACGGTAGGATCAGCTGACTTACCATTTGTAGATTTCTCAGCCAAAAGCTGAAAGACAAATATTTACTTTGGTATTAGTTTGAATATAGTATTGAATATTCTGGCTTTTATTGAGGGGGATAGACAGGTGACTGACCTTTTTTAGAGCTATGACCTGAACAGCACAGAGATCACTGAGACATTCTGCAATCTTCTCCAGAGGAAGACGGGCCAGGACCAGAGCTGTACCTGTACAGGTAAATAAACAAACTAACTGGTGGGACAGATCTGAAGACTAGAGCTGTACAGGTAAATAAATAAACTTTAACATCTGTGGGACAGACCTGAGGACCAGAGCTGTCCCTGTACAGGTAAATAAACAAATAACTGGAGTTTTCCCATCACGTGCATACAAGCAGCAGCTCCCACCGACCAATCGGCAGCAGCTGGGAGTTGTCAGGTATCACTATGACCGAGTATCAATACTAATTATCCACCCAGGTGGCGATAGTGTACTGACCTAATGATTCGATTCCACTTATTCTGTAGAACCTAAAATCAAAAACTCTGAGGGCTTTACAATCTGTACACATACGTCATCCTCTGACCCTCACACCAGAACAGGAACAACTCCCCCAAAAACCCTTCAAAGCAAAAAGCTCAGGGAGAGCAACAGCGGAGGATCCTCTATCAGGATGACTAGAAGTACAATAGATGTCATGCGACCAGAATGAATAACATAACAGCGATGTCACTACAGATGTGTTACAGGTGTGCTTATGTACCTTTAAGCAGTCCTACAGCGGCCTCAGTTGACAGGACGAAGGAGTCAAGGGCCCGAGCGATGTCCAGCAGACCCTGGAAGTGCTGAGCCATGTGATCTCTGCATACTGAACAGATGTTGTGGATTGCCTTTGCTGCTGCCGACGCTAGAGATTTCTCTCTGAGGCCTTTCATCAGGTAGTTTAACACCGGGTCTGAAGAAGAGGAAGTACAGGGTCATGGTTTACAAAAGAAACATTCCACCTCTCAGATGGACGTATAAGTCATATATCACGTCAGGTCAGTTTATCCTGACAGGTCACCAGTAATATGCCAGGTTACCAAAATCATACCAGGTTACCAGTATCATGCCGGTATGGCTGCTTGCTCAAGGGCCTCTCATGGTTTCGTTGACTCACAACGTTCTCAAAACACCTTTTATTGCCTGTGTTTTTCTGCTATTGAGCGTTAGGGGTTAACCCTAACTGCCCACTTGGGTTAGGGGTTAACCCTAACTGTCCACTTGGGTTAGGGGTTAACCCTAACTGTCCACTTGGGTTAGGGGTTAACCCTAACTGCCCACTTGGGTTAGGGGTTAACCCTAACTGTCCACTTGGGTTAAAATCATGAACTCCTACCGAGGAATCTTGGGTTTCGGTCCACGACCTCGCTCATCTCCCCGACCAGCTCGATGCTCGTATAACGGACTGCCATGTGGACGGTTTCTGGAAGTAGAACCACTTGCTGTAGCACCTCTGACAGCGTTGGGTTGTTCTCTCTGGAGGACGAACACAAACCAAGTCAGTTTAACTTTAAATGTTGGAATAAAATGCATTCCTGACAGTGGAAGTCAGCAGTGTTAAACGAAGAACTCAATAAGGAAAACACGATTTAATAATAAAAATAATCTCTTCAGATACTCACGGATCAACACTTTTTGCAATCGCAGCCATGATGAAGAGAACAGCTTCCGTCACCTCCCAGGAAGGGTTTCCTTCTTTTAACGTAGAATATAACTGAGAAAAAACAGAAGACCCTTTAAAGTAGAATATAAACAAGAACAAACAGAACATCTATTAAAGTAGAATACAAACAAACAGAAGACATTTTAAAGTAGAATATAAACAAGAATAAACAGAAGACCTTGTAAAGTAGAATATAAACAAGAACAAACAGAAGACCTTGTAAAAGTAGAATATACACAAGAATGAACAGAAGACCTTTTAAAGTAGAATATAAACAAGAATAAACAGAAGACCTTGTAAAAGTAGAATATACACAAGAATGAACAGAAGACCTTTTAAAGTAGAATATAAACAAACAAACAGAAGACCTTGTAAAAGTAGAATATAAACAAACAAACAGAACATTACATTACATCTTATTAAGTAGAATGTTTGACTGAGAATAAACAGTGGAGAAACTTTAATAGAATCCATCGACATGTTCACCGAATAGAAAGTAATCTTTGTGTTGTACAATAGAACGTTACCTGAGAGAAACACTCCATGGATCCAACCAGAAAAATTACGTCTTTAACGAGGTCAGAGACTCTCATCCTGAACTCCCCAAAATCATCTGTGTCCTCTGGGATTCCATCCTGTTGGGTAAAAACAATTATAGTTGATATTTTAACTAAAACCAACAGAACCTGAAGAGTATTTGTCACAGATAATTCAGTGGGAGTCTTGATTTTATATCAAAGTCAGAATTAGAGGTGGTTCTCTGAAGACCTTATCGGGTGACTTACGTGGTCAGGATCAAGTTGACAGTGTCGGGCCAAACAGTGCAGAAGTCTCTGGATGTATGGTCTGAAGATGGTGTGAAGAGCTGCATCATTTATTTTATACAGATGTTCTCCAAGACGGTACCAGAAGTTAAAGGAGATCTCCACGACCTGGATCAGAACACATCCAAGAGAACAGGGACCAGGAAAGAGGATTATTATTACAAATTAAAGATCAAACTGAAGGTGTTGTAGTTACTTTAGTACCCCGTACTGAAGGTGTTGTGGTTACTTTAGTACCTCGTACTGAAGGTGTTGTAGTTACCTTAGTACCCCGTACTGAAGGTGTTGTTGTTACCTTAGCACCTCGTACTGAAGGTGTTGTGATTACTTTAGTACCCCGTACTGAAGGTGTTGTTGTTACCTTAGCACCTCGTACTGAAGGTGTTGTGGTTACTTTAGTACCTGGTACTGAAGGTGTTGTGGTTACTTTAGTACCTGGTACTGAAGGTGGTGTGGTTACTTTAGTACACTGTACTGAAGGTGCTGTGGTTACTTTAGTACCCCGTACTGAAGATGGTGTGGTTACTTTAATACCACGTACTGAAGGTGTAGTGGTTACTTTAATACCACGTACTGAAGGTGTTGTGGTTACTTTAGTACATGGTGCTGAAGGTGTTGTGGTTACTTTAGTACATGGTGCTGAAGGTGTAGTGGTTACTTTAGTACACTGTACTGAAGGTGCTGTGGTTACTTTAGTACCCCGTACTGAAGATGGTGTGGTTACTTACTGAAGGTTCTGTGGTTACTTTAATACCTCGTACTGAAGGTGTTGTGGTTACTTTAGTACCTGGTACTGAAGGTGTTGTGGTTACTTTAGTACCTGGTACTGAAGGTGTTGTGGTTACTTTAGTACCTGGTGCTGAAGGTGCTGTGGTTACTTTAGTACCTGGTATTGAAGGTGGCGTGGTTACTTTAGTACCTGGTACTGAAGGTGTAGTGGTTACTTTAATACACGGTACTGAAGGTGTAGTGGTTACTTTAGTACCTGGTACTGAAGGTGTAGTGGTTACTTTAATACCTCGTACTGAAGGTGTTGTGGTTACTTTAGTACACTGTACTGAAGGTGCTGTGGTTACTTTAGTACCTGGTGCTGAAGGTGTAGTGGTTACTTTAGTACCTGGTACTGAAGGTGTAGTGGTTACTTTAGTACCTGGTACTGAAGGTGTAGTGGTTACTTTAGTACCTGGTGCTGAAGGTGTAGTGGTTACTTTAGTACCTGGTACTGAAGGTGTAGTGGTTACTTTAGTACCTGGTGCTGAAGGTGTTGTGGTTACTTTAGTACCTGGTGCTGAAGGTGTTGTGGTTACTTTAGTACCTGGTACTGAAGGTGTTGTGGTTACTTTAGTACCTGGTACTGAGGGTTCTGTGGTTACTTTAGTACCTGGTACTGAAGGTGTAGTGGTTACTTTAGTACCTCGTACTGAAGGTGTAGTGGTTACTTTAGTACCTGGTACTGAAGGTGTAGTGGTTACTTTAGTACCTGGTGCTGAAGGTGTTGTGGTTACTTTAGTACCTGGTGCTGAAGGTGTTGTGGTTACTTTAGTACCTGGTACTGAAGGTGTTGTGGTTACTTTAGTACCCCGTACTGAAGGTTCTGTGGTTACTTTAATACCTCGTACTGAAGGTGTTGTGGTTACTTTAATACCTGGTGCTGAAGGTGTTGTGGTTACTTTAATACCTCGTACTGAAGGTGTTGTGGTTACTTTAATACCTCGTACTGAAGGTGTTGTGGTTACTTTAGTACCTGGTACTGAAGGTGTTGTGGTTACTTTAGTACCTGGTACTGAAGGTGTTGTGGTTACTTTAATACCTCGTACTGAAGGTGTTGTGGTTACTTTAATACCTGGTGCTGAAGGTGTTGTGGTTACTTTAGTATATGGTGCTGAAGGTGTTGTGGTTACTTTAGTACATGGTGCTGAAGGTGTAGTGGTTACTTTAGTACACTGTACTGAAGGTGCTGTGGTTACTTTAGTACCCCGTACTGAAGATGGTGTGGTTACTTACTGAAGGTTCTGTGGTTACTTTAATACCTCGTACTGAAGGTGTTGTGGTTACTTTAGTACCTGGTACTGAAGGTGTTGTGGTTACTTTAATACCTGGTGCTGAAGGTGTTGTGGTTACTTTAGTACATGGTGCTGAAGGTGTTGTGGTTACTTTAGTACATGGTGCTGAAGGTGTAGTGGTTACTTTAGTACACTGTACTGAAGGTGCTGTGGTTACTTTAGTACCCCGTACTGAAGATGGTGTGGTTACTTACTGAAGGTTCTGTGGTTACTTTAATACCTCGTACTGAAGGTGTTGTGGTTACTTTAGTACCTGGTACTGAAGGTGTTGTGGTTACTTTAGTACACTGTACTGAAGGTGCTGTGGTTACTTTAGTACCCCGTACTGAAGATGGTGTGGTTACTTTAATACCACGTACTGAAGGTGTAGTGGTTACTTTAATACCACGTACTGAAGGTGTTGTGGTTACTTTAGTACATGGTGCTGAAGGTGTTGTGGTTACTTTAGTACATGGTGCTGAAGGTGTAGTGGTTACTTTAGTACACTGTACTGAAGGTGCTGTGGTTACTTTAGTACCCCGTACTGAAGATGGTGTGGTTACTTACTGAAGGTTCTGTGGTTACTTTAATACCTCGTACTGAAGGTGTTGTGGTTACTTTAGTACCTGGTACTGAAGGTGTTGTGGTTACTTTAGTACACTGTACTGAAGGTGCTGTGGTTACTTTAGTACCCCGTACTGAAGATGGTGTGGTTACTTTAATACCACGTACTGAAGGTGTTGTGGTTACTTTAGTACATGGTGCTGAAGGTGTTGTGGTTACTTTAGTACATGGTGCTGAAGGTGTAGTGGTTACTTTAGTACACTGTACTGAAGGTGCTGTGGTTACTTTAGTACCCCGTACTGAAGATGGTGTGGTTACTTACTGAAGGTTCTGTGGTTACTTTAATACCTCGTACTGAAGGTGTTGTGGTTACTTTAGTACCTGGTACTGAAGGTGTTGTGGTTACTTTAGTACCTGGTACTGAGGGTTCTGTGGTTACTTTAGTACCTGGTACTGAAGGTGTAGTGGTTACTTTAGTACCTCGTACTGAAGGTGTTGTGGTTACTTTAGTACCTGGTACTGAAGGTGTAGTGGTTACTTTAATACCTGGTGCTGAAGGTGTTGTGGTTACTTTAGTACCTGGTGCTGAAGGTGTTGTGGTTACTTTAGTACCTGGTGCTGAAGGTGTTGTGGTTACTTTAGTACCTGGTACTGAAGGTGTTGTGGTTACTTTAGTACCCCGTACTGAAGGTTCTGTGGTTACTTTAATACCTCGTACTGAAGGTGTTGTGGTTACTTTAGTACCTGGTACTGAAGGTGTTGTGGTTACTTTAGTACCTGGTACTGAAGGTGTTGTGGTTACTTTAGTACCTGGTACTGAAGGTGTTGTGGTTACTTTAATACCTGGTGCTGAAGGTGTTGTGGTTACTTTAGTACCCCGTACTGAAGGTGTTGTGGTTACTTTAATACCTCGTACTGAAGGTGTTGTGGTTACTTTAGTACCTGGTGCTGAAGGTGTTGTGGTTACTTTAGTACATGGTGCTGAAGGTGTTGTGGTTACTTTAGTACATGGTGCTGAAGGTGTAGTGGTTACTTTAGTACCTGGTACTGAAGGTGTTGTGGTTACTTTAGTACCTGGTACTGAAGGTGTAGTGGTTACTTTAGTACCTGGTACTGAAGGTGTTGTGGTTACTTTAGTACCTGGTACTGAAGGTGTTGTGGTTACTTTAGTACCTGGTACTGAAGGTGTTGTGGTTACTTTAGTACCTTGTACTGAAGGTGTTGTGGTTACTTTAGTACCTGGTACTGAAGGTGTTGTGGTTACTTTAGTACCTGGTGCTGAAGGTGTAGTGGTTACTTTAGTACCTGGTGCTGAATATGTAGTGGTTACTTTAGTACCTTGTACTGAAGGTGTTGTGGTTACTTTAGTACCTTGTACTGAAGGTGTTGTGGTTACTTTAGTACATGGTGCTGAAGGTGTAGTGGTTACTTTAGTACCTGGTACTGAAGGTGTTGTGGTTACTTTAGTACCTGGTACTGAAGGTGTAGTGGTTACTTTAGTACCTGGTACTGAAGGTGTAGTGGTTACTTTAGTACCTGGTACTGAAGGTGTTGTGGTTACTTTAGTACCTGGTACTGAAGGTGTTGTGGTTACTTTAGTACCTGGTACTGAAGGTGTTGTGGTTACTTTAGTACCTTGTACTGAAGGTGTTGTGGTTACTTTAGTACCTGGTACTGAAGGTGTTGTGGTTACTTTAGTACCTGGTGCTGAAGGTGTAGTGGTTACTTTAGTACCTGGTGCTGAATATGTAGTGGTTACTTTAGTACCTTGTACTGAAGGTGTTGTGGTTACTTTAGTACCTTGTACTGAAGGTGTTGTGGTTACTTTAGTACCTGGTGCTGAAGGTGTAGTGGTTACTTTAGTACATGGTGCTGAAGGTGTAGTGGTTACTTTAGTACCTGGTACTGAGGGTTAGGGTTGTGGTTGTTTACGTACCTCATATTGCGGGTGTCCTGCACAGATCAGCAGCAGCTCCAGTGTCCTCAGGTCTCCCATACCCTGACCTGGACTCCTGACTGTCGTCTCTAAAAATGTCTCGCAGAGTTCGGTAAAGATCCTGCAGTAGTTCAGCACTCTGAGGACAGAAATCCAAAGTAAATGTGGATGCTACACTTTTTTATTTATCATGTATCTAATCATTACAATGACCTGTATTACATATTTTTTATCTTACAAATTATTGATATTCCATTTTATTTTATATTTATTTATTTATTATATTTACTGGTGGCATTTGCCTCATTGCCCTCTGAATTATTCAAAATCAATTACCTAAAACCCTTTTCTTTTTTTAAAAAGTGCTGTATAAATACCATGTATTCTACCCTTCACCCTCAGCCAGAGACACGGGGGGGGGGGGAAACGGTTTGCTCAGGAGACTTGAAACTACATACATGCTTCAAATTGTGGAGATGTGCACCTGCACAGACAGGAACAGTGCAGAGGGCTATGCATCACAGGATAGCAACAGGATGCTCCACATCAATGACCAGTTTACGTAAGAAAGAAGTCCTAACCCTAAAACTAACCCGGAAGTGGGATTCGGGACAGCTCGCCCATCACTTGCTCAGCCAGTCAGTGAGAGCCCTTCAGAATGCAGATTACCTTCCAGCGCTACAACATCAGCGTAATGCTGCTGCCGCCTTTATCAATGACAGAAATCCACCAAGTTGTTAAACTAGAACGGTGCACTCAGTAGAGATCCCGCCAGGTGCGTCTGAAACGACCACTGCTGAAATGTTTGACTGGAAGAATACAACCCATATTGGTGTCAGGCCCTCCCCTCCCCTCCCCCTCTCATGGAGGCACCACGACACATGACCAGAGCAGCTGAGTGTAGTGGATTGGGTGTCAGGAGTGGCAATGTAATACAGGCAATATAAGTCAATGAAGCCAGGAGAGGTCCTTGAACATGCACCATAATTGGACACACAAAATATTTCGCAGTTTGCTGCAGTAGAAAAAGAGATGAGCCTTTGATAGACACAGATGCTCACTCGCACAATGAGATCACGACCCTTCTGGCAGAGATCAATATCGTGAATGAATATGGACACATTTCATAGTTCTCACTTGTCGAGGTCTTCTCGAGCCACAGCCATGTGATATGCCGTCTCCAGCGTCAGGACGCCCTGGAAGAGCTGCAGACCCAGTGCCATGTTGGTCTCCACGTTTTCGATGGCGTAGAGAGATGAGCAGACGCAATCGGACGCCGCCTCATGGAGGTTGGTGGAGGTTTCATCCCTCTGCTGTGGAAACAGAACACTGTTGTCATGTATGCGACTGTTTCATACATCTTTTGAATGATGCACGTTGATCCGATAACAGGAAGCGGGCAGGTTTAAACCTCACCAGGACTTGGAAGAGAACCATGAGCAGCTGGTTACTGGCCATGAAGTTACTGTCGAGGACTCCCAAGTTGAACCAGCTCCCCAAACAGCGAAAAACTTTGATGAGCATCTTCTCATCGTTACCCGCCTTCTCCACACACGATGTCTAAAAGAGAGGAAAAACAACACAATCTGAGATGAGGCTCTTCTTTTCTCAAACGTTTGGTTGGTTTAAATAAATGTATGTTAAGTCCAACAAAATCTTATGTGCAAAAATTGTGGTTGTGCCATAATTGTTCCCAAAACAGCCTCCATCCAGACACAAACTAATTAATTAATAAACAGTGAAAATTATTTTTTAGATGAAATTAGGACAAAAATACAAAAGGTCTCATTTGTAATTCAAGTGTGATTAAAGAGTTACACTTAATTAATCTCTAATATCAGTGTCATATATATTACTGAAAAAAATCCCCATCAAGTATTTATGTTATTACATTTTTGACCATCTTCTGAAATATTTTAGAATACACATAATAAACATGATACAAATTATAAAAGTAAGCAGTAGTAACTGGAGACCAACTATGAAGTATTAACGAGCGATTAGCAGCCGGATCACATGATCTATGGATCGTGGCTGTGTCTGGAACCGGTCCTTCCTCCTGGACCCTGCCAAGTGCACGGCCTCCTGCATCCTTGGCCCGGCCTCCTGCCCCACCTCATAGGCCCGGTCTCCTGCCCTGGCCCTGCTTATGCCCCTCCCCTCTACCTCCTTCTGTTTACCTGGATCATGGTCCATGCCTACTACTCATTATTCATAATTTCTGTCCTATTCATTGAATGTGTTTATGTAACTCTGTTCATCTGTACACATTACATCTATTGCTTCTGTCCATCCGGGGAGAGGGATCCTCCTCTGTTGCTCTCCTGAAGGGTTCTTACCTTTTGTAATCTGTGATTCTGGGCTATACAAAATAAACTGAATTGAATTGATCCTCAAAGAGAGAATAACAAAGAGTTTATATATGTATGAAGCTGAGAAACCAACCAGCACGGTGACAACGGTGCTGGAGTAATACGCCAGATCCTCAATGATCTCTGTCCGACGATTGGCTCCAATTCGTAGAGATCGACTGTGAACTTCCTCCGGCAGCACGGTGAGAATCTCTATGAGGAAGGGCATCGAGCTGATGTCATTGTTGTACCTGAGGGGGGAGGGGCATGGACAGGTGCGTTAGAGAGGACAACAGCATCTGAATCTGGTTTTGTCCTCACAAAGTTGGAAAAGAGATTCTGAACGGGAATATTCCTAAATATCAATTTACTCTCATATAAACCTGTTTGTCAAACCTATAGATTTGAAAGTTACTGGTAGACGTCCCACAGGCGTGACAGTTACAGGTAAATGTCTCACAGGTGTGACAGTTACAGGTAAACGTCCCACAGGTGTGACAGTTACAGGTAAACGTCCCACAGGCGTGACAGTTACAGGTAAACGTCCCACAGGTGTGACAGTTACAGGTAAACGTCCCACAGGCGTGACAGTTACAGGTAAACGTCTCACAGGTGTGACAGTTACAGGTAAACGTCCCACAGGCGTGACAGTTACAGGTAAACGTCCCACAGGCGTGACAGTTACAGGTAGACGTCTCACAGGTGTGACAGTTACAGGTAAACGTCTCACAGGTGTGAAAGTTACAGGTAAACGTCTCACAGGTGTGAAAGTTACATGTAAACGTCTCACAGGTGTGAAAGTTACAGGTAAACGTCTCACAGGTGTGACAGTTACAGGTAAACGTCTCACAGGTGTGACAGTTACAGGTAAATGTCCCGCAAGTGTGAACGTTAAAGATATTTTCTCCGCCAAACTCTGTTGACAATGAATTAAACATTTGAGTGTGTGTTTTTGGAACCAAACAAAGATGTCACATATTTATTGATCTGTTGGACATATTTGTAGTTTCTGTGCTGTCAACATGTCCTTTGTTTAAAAGGTTTCAGCTGTGTGGTTGTGGGAATCCTTACTTTTCTATGAGCGTGTGAACACATCCTTTCCACGAGGCCATCTGAAGAGCGAGATCTGCGATGGCTAAAGCCAGCTAAGAAAAAAGAGAACAAAAACAAGATCAACATTAATTACACTTTAATTTACTGGATAAATACAGCCAGACTTTCTCTTCAGTTTGATGAAGCTTCGTTAAATTTACTTTCAAGGCTTCCTTCCTGTTTTGATTCTGTTAAGAGTCAGGACACACTTTGTAAACAAAAAGCTGGTGCAAGCAATGTTTTGAGCAAGTTAGAACATACTTCCAGCTTCTAGAGCTGGGCAATAATCCAACATGTTATTTATGTCTTACTATAGAAGCATATCAGGATGAAATCATACATTGAGATCAGCAGGGCCATGGCAGGAGGTTGGGCCCATGAGGCAGGGCAGGAGGCCTTAGATATGCTGCTATAGGCTTATAGGCTGCTGGGGGATGTTTTAGGATACACTGAGCACCTATCTCCTCTTCTCTCTCTCCTTATGGATGAATTTACATCTCTCCATTGCACCGTATTAACTCTGCTTCCTCCCCGGAGCCTTTGTGCCTTCTCGCCTAATAGGTACCATTGGACCTGGCTGTGTCTGAAGCTGGCCCTGGGTCCTTGCCCCTGCTTCCTACATCCAGCCTCTGGCCTAGACCTGGCCTCCTTCCCAATGGCCCTGCCTCCTTCTCCGTGCCTCCTGCCTCAAAGGCCTGGCCTCTTTCGCGATGCCTCATGCCTGGTGGGCCAGCCTCCCGTCTCCATGATTTTGGGCTATACAAAATAAACTGAATTGAATAGAAGTGCATACTAGTTTGAATTGATAAGATTTCTGCTTTTGCATCGCACATTATTAACTTTGCTCCTTCCCCGGAGTCTTTGTACTTTCTCTCCTCACAGGCTTACATGGATCTTGGTTTCATCTGGACTGTGGTCCTGTTTTTATCTAGACGGTGGTCCTGGTTTTATCTGGGTCGTGGTCCTGGTTTTATCTGGAACCTGCTCCTGCCAAACACCTAGTGCTATTATCATTTTTATTTAATTAGTTTTATCTGTATGGCTATCAAGTTTAGTTTAGATGTAAGGCCGTCAACTTAGTATCAGGTTTAGTTTAGTTGTAAGGATGTCAGCTGTGTATAAAGTTTAGTTTAGTTTAGCTGTAAGGATGTCAACTTAGTATCAAGTTTAGTTTAGTTGTAAGGATGTCAGCTTAGTATCAAGTTTAGTTTAGTTTAGCTGTAAGGCTGTCAGCTTAGTATCAAGTTTAGTTTAGCTGTAAGGATGTCAGCTTAGTATCAAGTTTAGTTTAGTTTAGCTGTAAGGATGTCAGCTTAGTATCAAGTTTAGTTTAGTTTAGCTGTAAGGCTGTCAGCTTAGTATCAAGTTTAGTTTAGCTGTAAGGCTGTCAGCTTAGTATCAAGTTTAGTTTAGTTTGGCTGTAAGGATGTCAGCTGTGTATAAAGTTTAGTTTAGTTTAGCTGTAAGGCTGTCAGCTTAGTATCAAGTTTGGCTGTAAGGCTGTCAGCTTAGTATCAAGTTTAGTTTAGTTTAGCTGTAAGGCTGTCAGCTAAGTATCAAGTTTAGTTTAGTTGTAAGGATGTCAGCTTAGTATCAAGTTTAGTTTAGTTTAGCTGTAAGGATGTCAACTGTGTATCAAGTTTAGTTTAGCTGTAAGGATGTCAACTGTGTATCAAGTTTAGTTTAGTTGTAAGGATGTCAACTGTGTATCAAGTTTAGTTTAGCTGTAAGGATGTCAGCTTAGTATCAAGTTTAGTTTAGCTGTAAGGATGTCAGCTTAGTATCAAGTTTAGTTTAGTTTGGCTGTAAGGCTGTCAGCTTAGTATAAAGTTTAGTTTAGTTTAGCTGTAAGGCTGTCAGCTTAGTATCAAGTTTAGTTTAGTTTAGCTGTAAGGATGTCAGCTTAGTATCAAGTTTAGTTTAGTTTAGCTGTAAGGATGTCAGCTTAGTATCAAGTTTAGTTTAGCTGTAAGGATGTCAGCTTAGTATCAAGTTTAGTTTAGCTGTAAGGATGTCAGCTGTGTATCAAGTTTAGTTTAGTTGTAAGGATGTCAACTGTGTATCAAGTTTAGTTTAGCTGTAAGGATGTCAACTGTGTATCAAGTTTAGTTTAGCTGTAAGGATGTCAACTGTGTATCAAGTTTAGTTTAGTTGTAAGGATGTCAACTGTGTATCAAGTTTAGTTTAGCTGTAAGGATGTCAACTGTGTATCAAGTTTAGTTTAGTTGTAAGGATGTCAACTGTGTATCAAGTTTAGTTTAGCTGTAAGGATGTCAGCTTAGTATCAAGTTTAGTTTAGCTGTAAGGATGTCAGCTTAGTATCAAGTTTAGTTTAGTTTGGCTGTAAGGCTGTCAGCTTAGTATCAAGTTTAGTTTAGCTGTAAGGATGTCAGCTTAGTATCAAGTTTAGTTTAGTTTAGCTGTAAGGCTGTCAGCTTAGTATCAAGTTTAGTTTAGTTTAGCTGTAAGGATGTCAGCTTAGTATCAAGTTTAGTTTAGTTTAGCTGTAAGGATGTCAGCTTAGTATCAAGTTTAGTTTAGCTGTAAGGATGTCAACTGTGTATCAAGTTTAGTTTAGTTGTAAGGATGTCAACTGTGTATCAAGTTTAGTTTAGTTTAGCTGTAAGGCTGTCAGCTTAGTATCAAGTTTAGTTTAGTTTAGCTGTAAGGATGTCAGCTTAGTATCAAGTTTAGTTTAGCTGTAAGGATGTCAGCTTAGTATCAAGTTTAGTTTAGCTGTAAGGATGTCAGCTTAGTATCAAGTTTAGTTTAGCTGTAAGGATGTCAACTGTGTATCAAGTTTAGTTTAGTTGTAAGGATGTCAACTGTGTATCAAGTTTAGTTTAGCTGTAAGGATGTCAACTGTGTATCAAGTTTAGTTTAGCTGTAAGGATGTCAACTGTGTATCAAGTTTAGTTTAGCTGTAAGGATGTCAACTGTGTATCAAGTTTAGTTTAGCTGTAAGGATGTCAACTGTGTATCAAGTTTAGTTTAGTTGTAAGGATGTCAACTGTGTATCAAGTTTAGTTTAGCTGTAAGGATGTCAGCTGTGTATCAAGTTTAGTTTAGCTGTAAGGATGTCAGCTGTATATCAAGTTTAGTTTAGCTGTAAGGATGTCAGCTTAGTATCAAGTTTAGTTGTACGGCTGTCATTTTATTATTAGGTTTAGTTTAGCTGTACGGATGTCATTTTATTATTAGGTTTAGTTTAGTTTAGCTGTACGGATGTCAGATTAGTATCAAGTTCAGTTTACAAAATACACATTTGAATGTTAAAATGTCAGCAACAGCACCGTGTTTTATGTTTATTGTCTGTCAGAAAGTAAGAAACAAATGATGAAAATAAAAAATGTTTTCAAAATTACCGTCCCAGTATCATGGTATTTTACATTAGATTACATTTCATTTAGCTGACGCTTTTATCCAAAGGGTAATTCATAGTGGGTATTTGCATAAAAGCAAACAATTTAATTTATTAGAATATGAATTATTTCTTATAAAAAACATCTCGTCATTAGCAGTTTAATGATGTATAATAATCTTTTTAGAGCTAGTGTTTGGAAGTTAAACAGCTCATAATTAATCTCTAATATCCATTTTAAAGACATTTCGATGATTAGATGGGTTCAGTCTCCTCAGTGATACGACATGTTACCTGGAGAGGAAACGGTACTCAGCAGGTGGAGCTGCAGGGGTTTGTGTGTTTGTGCTGAACGTCACACGCAGAATACCCGATGTCATTCTCTCGACATATTGTCCAAATGTCTGTCTTTGACACAAACTACCATCTGTTCCGAATAAAAGAAAACAAACGGACCCTGAAGGTCACACTGTTACAGCCTGTCAGCAGGTGAGACGTATTACCTGTGTGACGATGATGGGCGACAGGTCTTTGAGGTTCTGGATGTGGGTCAGTAGCGATTCTCGCAGTGCATTGTGGGTCTCAGGTGGAAGCTCGTAGAAAGATGTCTGGATCTTCATCTTCATTGTCTGAGCAGCAAAATAACACGACTCAACGTCCTGTTTGAGCTGCAGAAGCTGATCTGAGATCTCCCACGCATACATCTGTAGGACAGGAAGTGATCAATGCATGAGTGAACCGATCTGCATGGCATTATATTATTGGTGTTCTTATTGTTATCTTGGTAGAACACAACACACTGCTAATCTCAGACCACCAGGTCTCAAATCTGTGTTTCTAAATATGAAGTCAAATCTCTGATCTAAAATCTGGACTCTGGTCCTGGTGATGATTCTGCCCTCAAGTCCAACTGGTCTATAAATGGTCAATGGACCTGTACTTGTATAGCGCTTTTCTAGTCTTCAGACCACTTCAAAGCACTTATAAGGAGCCATGATCTGAAGGTCTTTACAGAGAACCTGTGACTGACAGAAGACCTGAACCTGAAGGCATGATAGACAGAAACACAGCATAGATCTGGATTCTGGTCTACAGTACTTTAGATTCAAGTGGCACACAATCTGGTCTCATTCAAAAACCAGCAGCAAAGGAATAACATTAACAATACCAGATATTTACGAACCAGAACGTTCCAGATGTGTTTACTCCCCTGACGGGGGTTACTGGTGTAATGAGTTAGCCGCCTGACGAGGGTTACCTGTGTGCAGGTACAACACAGACTATCAGCCAACCTTATCTAACCCAGTCTCCACGGACTCATGTGGGCTTTACAAGTGTTGGCTGTTATTCACATGAGGACCAGAACCTGCTGAACCAGATCCACTTGACTGACACTGATAACAACTACCCCTCAGACAGGCTGACCCAGATTCACCAGACCACCAAACAGGAGAAATGAGTGAGAAGCTCAGAATCACGAATTCCTGGTCCGAGTCTCAGCCACGCCCTTAAAACAGTCTAGTGAGAACCACTTCCCGAACACAAGGTAACAGCAACATCAGCAGCTGATCATTATTCTGAACCTGAACCCACGTGACGTGGGGATCTCCGATATTTCAACCTTCCGGGTCTCACCTGGTAGTTCCAGTCCTCCTGCAGGTAATACACACGTAACCTGGTTAATAGTTTAGTTTGAGGGTCTCTTGCTCGTGAACCTCAGGGAGACCCGAGTCCGCGCGCACTAACTTCACCTGTTTCACACCTTTGATCAACTTTAGTGACATTAGCCAGCTAGCATGATAGCAGAGCTAGCTGGGCCTGCTGGACTCCTGAGACCGAAACCCTAACCCTTCGTCCGGAAGCATGTTTTAATCATCTAGACCCGAACCCAGCACGTTCACGTGGCCGGTCTGAACCCCTAACTAGCCCATGGAACGAGCAACTCATGGAGGAGCACGCATAGTGTTGTGATCCATTCATTTAACTAGCTTAGCTTAGCTATGATGCTAACGGGACCTGCGGCTCTTCTGAGCCTGCGCAGTTCAACTCACCTGTCCTTTACTGAACAGGTACCTTTAGAAAAACCGGTCCAACCAGACCCCGTTAGATGCCCCTCAGACCCACAACCCCCTCACCCCCCGCCCCCCACACCCCCGGTGCCCCGCTCCGGTCTCCGGCCTCTCCCATTTTCTTACCGATCTCTGGAGCTCCCCGAGCCACACCGAGGCTCGCTCCTTCCCGGCCGGGTCCGGGTCGTGGTACAGGGCCTGGACCGCTTGGTAGACAAGGGTCAGGTTCGGCTTGCCCCCTTCCATAGCTCACGTCAGAAGCAGGGATGAGATAAGGCAAAACGTTAACCAACACGGCGGATCTCTACGATTCCTACACGGTCTGTGTGTCGACCGCCATCTCGCACAGGCTTCCCGCGTGCAACCGCGATCACGTCTAGGCCGGAAACACAGGCACAAACATTAGTTCCGCTCTGTGACGACGAGGCTTCATACAGAACTCCCTTCAGAAGAAACGCCGTTTACTTATCATGAGTTATAATAAACGGATATTGACAATATAGTACATAACAGTGTTTGTCAATGTGGTCCAGAGATCAGGTCCAGGTTCAGTAAAACTCAGTTTCATTTAGTTTTGTTGTTTGTATACATTCATCTCTTTAAGATGGTTGTTAATGGAAGAGTGAATACAATATTATTATTGTAATTATTATTATTATTATTATTATTAGAACATGAAAACAACTTGGTTCATCATGTAAATGTGGTGGTCTTCATCAGTGAGGAGGCAGCCCAGGTGTGATCACATGACTTAAGTTGCCCATTCAGGTGCTGATGAAAGCGTGGACCTTTGTGTGAGATTACTCAGTTGTCTCATACAGCATAGGCCAACCTGAGGCTCGAGGCCCCTCAAAGGGCTCAGACAGAAATATGAGGGGGAACCTGAGAATACAAACATATTTGTGTTATAAACAATAAAACTTAATGTTTTCTATTTTCTCTTGCTTCCTGTGGAAGACGTCACCACTCCAGATAAATACAAAGCGATACGTCGTATTTATATCTCGTTATCTTTACCAAAAACTAAAGAAATTACCCTTTGAATACAATGAATGTTAACGAGATACTCATGCGTTTTTGTATTTTAAGAAATCATAATCTTTAAGAAATCATCTGCCCTGCATCGTCAGTTTTTCAATTTCAATTCAGTTTATTTTGTATAGCCCAATATCACAAATTACAAACTCCCCTCAGAGGGCTTTACAATCTGTACACATACGACATCCCTGACCTTTGACCTCACATCGGATCAGGAAAAACTCCCCAAAAATAACCTTTGACAGGGAAAAAAGTGAAGAAACCTTCAGGAGAGCAACAGAGGAGGATCCCTCTCCCCGGATGGACAGATGAATAGATGTCATGTGACCAGATGAACAGAGTTACAGAGTTACATAAACACATTACATGAATATGACAATGTATGAATGGAACTCCAATCCATGAAACAGAAGGAGGTAGAGAGGAGGGGGGGGCGGGGCATCAGCAGGGCCAATGGGAGGCCGGCTCACCAGCATCAGACACCTCCAGGTCCAATGGACCCTATGAGACGAGTTTGTCCACATATCAAAATAATTTTGTGATACATGTTTATATGATAAATATCTGATACATATTTATCATATACATGTGCTACATGATAAATATGTATCACACATTTATATCCTCAAAGAAAACAGAGATCTGAGACTTCAGTGTGAAAAACTCTGTCCATATCAGCCGTGTGAGTATGTATGTGTGTGTGTGTGTGTTAGAGAGAGTCTCACACACACACACACACACAAACTAAAAACACATCTTTTACTTAAACGTAATTTACTTCCAGCATTTTGTAGTTTGGCTTTTTTGAAGAAAAACTTTGATTCTTGTTCTGAGTTTGTACTCATTGAGATGGAATACATGAATAAAGGTTTAATGGAGAGATGAAGGTTTGATGAAGGTGTGATGGAGTGATGAAGGAGTGATAAAGGAGAGATGGAGTGATGCAGGTTTGATGAAGGTGTGATGGAGAGATGGAGTGATGAAGGTTTCATGAAGGTGTGATGGAGAGATGGAGAGATGAAGGAGTGATGGAGTGTTGATGAAGTAATGAAGAAGTGACGAAGGAGTGTTGATGAAGGAGTGTTGACGAAGTGATGAAGGAGTGTTAATGAAGTGATGAAGGAGAGATGGAGTGATTAAGGAGAGATGGAGTGATGAAGGAGTGTTGAAGTGATGAGTCATGAAGAATATGTCAGCCTAAATGAATCAACTCCTCCAAGTCATATTAATACTCACATTCCTCGAGGCACCGGCCGAGGAGGTGGAGTAGCAGCCATCTTTGACTCAAGCCTATTAATGAATCCTAAACCTAAACTAAACTACAACTCATTTGAAAGCCTTGTTCTTAGTCTTTCACATCTAACCTGGAAAACATTACAGCCAATTCTATTTGTTAAACTGTACCGGGCAACATATATATATATATGTTTTCTAAATCCTGACTGAAACTCCTCAAATAAACTATTATGATGTAGAAAGTCACACAATTGATCTGTGACTACTTTCTCAAGGATCTTAGAGAGGAAGGGAAGGTTAGAGATCGGTCTGTAGTTAGCCAACACCTCTGGAT
>NC_046989.1:0-82500 GCF_009769545.1 Cyclopterus lumpus
TTCAGGAAGGCGTTTATGACTTTGAGTTGAGTTTTATGACTTGTCAACTATTCCTCTGTGGCACTCTGAGATTATTGAATGAAGAGTGCATTACAAATAGAATGCATTATTATTATCATTAATACATATGGACTTGGTTGTTAACCGCTCGTATTAGACAGGAAACACATCACAATGTTCCACATCCTGTATTCATTATAAACGCTCACCTACATGCAGAGCAATACTGGTGGAGATGCTCAGCTACTTAACAGAAAGTAACCAGTCAAATAATTTAGTAGTTTCTGTAACATTATATTTTTAGATTGTATCCTCAGTACAGCAAAAGATAGTGAAAGACTTTATGCAACAAAACTGCTTGCTTAGGTTCAGAAAAAAATGTTGTTTGGGATAGAATGACTACAGAAGAGCAGTAAAGAAGTACGTATATATATATACACATATATATTCCTGTATTTTAAAAAAACATTGAATAATGTAATCTTAAAATATGGTTAATTACCTGTAATTGAAAGAGAAAACTTTGAAATTCCAGGAAATATCTGTTAATCAAAAGACATTTTTTAATGGACAAAAAGGCAAAATATGTTTTTATTAAATAAGCAATCTCACGTAAATGAATCAGATACTGGAGTGACATTGGACAGTACACAGGCCGAGCAGCTGCAGTCAATCACATTAGATTTCCTCTAAAGAACAAACAGAAACAGAGCCGCTGGTTCAAATCTCTTCCTCATCCTAAAACACTAGCAGACAGTTGGTGATTTACAATGTATACATATATGTACAAATACACATTATACTACTGAGTAACTAAACACATTTACGACAGTAAGGACAGTTTTTAAATACTTGTACCTTACTTTATACTCCATTATTACCATTCCTTGAATTGGTACTGCTTTATAGTTACTCTGGAGTTAAGAGTTTACACAAATAATCGTATAATAAAAGACATTATGGAGCATTACATGACGCATTTCCACCGAGTGACAGTGTAACGACACGTGGTCTGATACTAAGCAGGGGCCCCTCACCAGTAACGTGGCCTGGGATCCTTGTGGTCCTGGTGTCACAACACCAGACTCTTAACCCAGCAGAGACTGATCAAAAGATATACTTATTTATATATTGTTTATTCTAACAGAAAGTAGAAAGTAGCGTGCATCTGAACTGTGAGTCCTCTGACTTCTGGACTTCCTGAATCTTCCTGATCTTGGCTGAGTACATTCTTTAAAGAGGTTTCTCTGCTATATTACTACTGTATCTGCTGTATTTAGGTATACTAGAATGCTAGTCTGTACTGTCTTTCTAATCGGAACAGTTTGAGCTGTGATTTCTTGCTTTTTACACAAGTGACTGAAAAAGGCAACAAAACCAGCTAGGATTTAAGTATTTGTTCTGTAATCCAAATCTACTAGTGACTAAACTGTATTCTACTTTCTACCTTGAGGTAAACAGACCTTTGTCCTTAATCAGTTTTGTAAGAATTCTTTTATTCTTATTAAACTGAAAACTTCCCTGCGGATCCTCCTGCCATTGTGCTGACTCATACCAGTATCATACCGTAAAACCAGGTGCGGGCTTGAAGCGTCAGGGAAGACTCCTCGTATGAAGACTCGGAGGATAAAGACCTAGGAGTCTTTCGTTGGCGTCTTCGGTGGTGGCTGAGGGCGGCTATAAACATTTCCCTGTGATAATGTGTTTTCTTTCCATACCTGTGTGCACATCTACTCGTAGATACTATAGACCGCGGACTCGGTCACACATGCATCAAAATCCCTCCTCCCTTATTTATCCCACCCGCTCCACACAGACCCAGCACCTCGTCACAGGGGGCCTCTGGAACTGCCAGTCAGCTAACCGCAAGGCAGACTTCATCTCTGGCTTCGCTATCAAGCAAATCGCTGGACTTCCTGGCTCTCACTGAGACCTGGATCACACCAGACAACACATCAACCCCTGCTGCTCTCTCCTCGGCCTTCTCCTTCAGCCACACACCCAGACCCTCTGGTCGGGGTGGTGGTTCAGGTCTACTCATCTCACCCAAATGTTTTTTTTCTCTCTACCCGCTTCCATTATTTACCCCACTGTCTTTTGAGTTTCACGCAGTGACGGTTACTCATCCGGTTCAACTAATCATTGTTCTCTACCGTCCACCTGGTTCCTTGGGAGACTTCTTGGATGAATTAGATGTCCTATCAAACTTCCCAGAAAACTGCCCCCCGCTCATCCTTCTGGGTGACTTTAACATCCAGACAGAGAAGTCATCTGACCTGCTACTCTTACTGTCTTCCTTTGCTCTCTCTCTCAGTCCTTCCCCTCCTACTCACAAAGCTGAAGGTTTCTTCCCTTTTTTTCCATGTGAAAGGTTATTTTTGGGGAGTTTTTCCTGATCCGATGTGAGGTCCTGGGACAGGGATGTCGTATGTGTACAGATTGTAAAGCCCTCTGAGGCAAATTTGTAATTTGTGATATTGGGCTATACAAAATAAACTGAATTGAATTGAAAAAGCTGGCAACCACCTTGACTATATTTTCACCAGAAACTGCTCTACATCTAACCTCACTGTAACTCCACTTCATGTCTCTGACCAGTTCTTCATCTCGTACTCTCTCCCACTCTTTGGAACTGACAACCCTCCGACAACAGACTCTGCACCTGTCCGTCGCAACATCTGCACCCTCTCACCCTCCTCTCTGGCCTTGTCTGTTCTGTCAGCCCTCCCTTCAACTGACTCCTTCTCACTCATGCATCCTAACTCTGCCACTGACACTCTCCTCTCTACGCTGTTGTCCTCTCTTGATTCTCTGTCCTCTTACGACTCAAAAGGTCAGCAAGTCCTCTCCGGCACCGTGGTTGTCCGAAACGGTGCGCGCCGAGAGAGCCACTATGCGAGCCTCGGAAAGGAAATGGCGACAATCCAAAAACGCCGACGACCTGCTCGCCTATCACTCTCTTCTCTCCTCCTTCTCTGCCTCTATCTCTACAGCCAAAAGCTTGTTCTACCAATCCAGAATCAAATCCTCTTTTTCAAACCCCAAAAAACACTTCTCTATTTTTTCCAACCTCCTTGACTCCCCTTGTCCCCCTCCTCCCTCCAACCAAGCCACTTTGTTGACTACTTTATAAAAAAGATAGACAACATACGTTCCCCCTTTACTAATCCATCTTCTATAACTACACCTCCATTAACTTCATCTTCTACGTCCTCTTTTATCCCCCTGTCTCCCAATCAAGTTCTTACCTTGGTAACCTCTGCCCGTCCAACCACCTGCCCCCTTGACCCCATCCCTTCTCACATTCTCCAGTCTATTGCTCCTGACCTTCTTCCCTTTCTCACCCATCTTGCTAACACCTCCCTCTCAACTGGCTGCTTCCCTAACTCTCTGAAGGAGGCAAGAGTCAACCCTCTCCTGAAGAAACCCACTCTCAACCCGTCTGAAGTCAACAACTACAGACGTGTTTCTCTCCTCCCCTTCCTTTCCAAAACTCTAGAGCGAGCTATCTTTAACCAAGTCGCCTCCTTTCTCTACCATAACCTTCTTGACCCCCACCAGTCTGGATTCAAGGCAGGCCACTCAACAGAGACTGCCCTCCTTGCTGTCTCTGAGCAGCTTCACACTGCTAGAGCAGCCTCTCTCTCCTCTCTCCTTATCCTTCTAGACCTTTCTGCTGCCTTTGACACAGTGAACCACCAGATCCTTATTTCCTCCCTCCAGGACCTGGTATCTCAGGCATCCTACTTCACCGACCGCACTTACTGGGTAACTTGGAGAGGATCTGTGTCTGAGCCTTGTCCTCTCACTACTGGGGTCCCTCAGGGCTCAGTCCTTGGTCCTCTTCTCTTCTCTCTGTACACCAACTCTCTCGGCTCTGTCATTCGTTCGCATGGCTTCTTCTACCACAGCTACGCTGATGACACCCAACTGATCCTCTCGTTTCCCCAATCTGAAACACAGCTAGCAGCACGAATCTCTGCCTGTCTGACTGACATCTCTCAGTGGATGTCTGCACACCACCTGAAAATTAACCCTGACAAGACTGAACTTCTGGTCCAGGCTCTGATCATCTCACGGCTAGACAACTGTAACTCCTCCTTCAGGTCTACCTGCTAATGCCATTCGACCGCTACAGCTCATCCAGAATGCAGCTGCTCGACTGGTCTTTAACCTCCCGAAATTCACCCACACTTCTCCGTGACCTTCACTGGTTACCGGTAGCCCCCCGCATCCGCTTCAAAACATTGGTACTTGCGTACCGTGCTGCGAACAGTTTGGGTCCAGTCTACATCCAGGACATGGTAAAACCGTACACCCCAGCTCGTTCACTTCGCTCGGCTTCTGCCAATCGGCTCGTAGCTCCTTCACTGCGAGCTAAACACTCAAAGTCACAACTGTTTGCTGTGCTGGCTCCTCATTGGTGGAATGAGCTCCCCATTGACATCAGGACAGCAGAAAGTCTCTACACCTTCCGTCGCAAACTAAAAACACATATTTTTCGACTATACCTTGAATAGGGAAGGTAGTGCCGTGGTAGCACTTAAATGGCTCTTACTGATGGTACTTTGTAGTTTAACTTTATTGAAGAAATTGTACTTTCTTGATTCTTGTTGTTCTGAGTTGTACTCATGGTTTAATGCAGTTATTGTAAGTCGCTTTGGATAAAAGCGTCAGCTAAATGACATGTAATGTAATGTAGAAATACTTATTTATATATATATAGTTTATTTTAACAGAAAGTAGATACATATTTATATATTGTTTATTCTAACAGAAAGTAGATACTTATTTATATATTGTTTAGTTTAACAGAAAGTAAAAATACATATTTATAGTCTTCACAGCCTGCTGCTGCTAGGAATAAGAGATCGTTGCAATGGACGCAGTTCTGACCAAAGACTCTGGAGGAACACATAAGTGCTCATATCTTTCAAGGAATATTGAGTTTCAAAGTATTGATTTCTTTAGTAAGTAGCCGTGTATAAGCAGGATAATGTACAGCACACAAGTCATTTCAGACGTGTTTTAATACTAAAATAACCTCAATGCTGCTTATGTTATTACCTGAATTTTCAGGTGTTTATAATTTGAATTCCTTCATGTGACATCGACTATCAATCAGTGCTGTTGATTGATCCTTAAATATGATGACTCAGTCATTGTTCAGCTGAGTTTTATTAAAAAAGAAATGGAGACATCCATGTTGGTGACCACTGAGAAATACCACATTAAACACAGGAAGTCTGACAGCTTCAAAGTAAACTGAAGACAGAAAACTAAGAAGACAAAAGTTAAAAGGTCATTTCAAGGTCTTCAGGTAGGGAAGAAGCATCCAGCATCATCTCGTCGTCGCTTTCGACTCTGCTGCTCGAAGAACTGACGGATGTCATCAGGAGTCACAACCTATCAGAGAACAGTCACATGACATCATGGAGGAGTCAACCTATCAGAACAGTCACATCCTATCAGAACAGTCACATGACATCACGAGTTGTTATGAAAATGGCCAATGTGTGACTAGCGAATAGAACGACCAATTACCTTTCACTTCTTCTTAAGCTTCTTAAGTTCTGAACCTAAACGTCATGTTTCTCTGCATGTCAATCAGCAACAGGTCAACGGTCAGGAGAAATCTATATAAATGTTCAGTTCTAAACTCACCTTTCCGTCTTCTGCAAATCTCTGCAGGAAGTCCTTCAGTTCTGTTTTCATGTCATTGTACCCTGAAAGATAGTTATACATGTAGTACTGGCAGCTGTATATGTAGTACTGGCAGTTATACATGTAGTACTGGCAGCTGTATATGTAGTACTGGCAGTTATACATGTAGTACTGGCAGCTGTATATGTAGTACTGGCAGTTATACATGTAGTACTGGCAGCTGTATATGTAGTACTGGCAGCTGTACATGTAGTACTGGCAGCTGTATATGTAGTACTGGCAGTTATACATGTAGTACTGGCAGGTATACATGTAGTTATACATGTAGTACTGGCAGTTATACATGTAGTACTGGCAGTTAAATATGTAACTGGTAGTTGTATATGTAGTACTTATATACATTGTGTGTACCGTGGATGATCTCCAGCTGCTGCACGTGGTTCAGGTGGTCCAGCGCAGACATCAGGGGGTCGTGTCCCGGCTGTCTCTGTTCATTGTTCTTTCCTTTGTTCTCGTAGGCGAGGACGGTGTCAGACTCGTCCAACAGGAAGGACAGGCCGGCTTCAGACAGACGCTCCTAAGTACACAAAGACTCAGTTGACTTCAGAGTGACATCATCAATATGTGAGCCAATAGAAACCCAGACAGTTAGAATTTTATTCAATTCAATTCAGTTTATTTTGTACAGCTCAAAATCACAAACTCCCCTCAGAGGGCTTTACAATCTCTACACATACGACATCCCTGACCTCTCCCCAGATGGACAGAAGCAATAGATGTCATGTGACCAGAGTTACAGTTACAACACATTCAATGACAGAATTTTTTAATAATTAGTAGTAGGCATGGACCACAATCCAGACCTCCACAATCCATGACACAGAGGAAGAGATTTTCCATTTTACCTTGCAGGTGGTGCAGGAGCAGAGCTTGGAACGCCACCCTGACGGCCAGAACACGGCTCCTGATTGGACTCTTTTCTGATCAATGGCCTGCAGCTCCTTCAGTCTGCAGCTCGGCTCCGCCTCCTCGCGGCTTCTCTTACAGCTGGGCTCGATGACTTCCTCCACCTGACAGATTATTATGAATCGATCACATTGATGAGGGATGTATGCTGGGTTAGGGCTTCAGAGAGGATGTCCTCATTAAAGGTCGTAACATCAAAGTTCACGACATTCACGTCTGTATGTCGTCAACAACAACAAAGTCAAATATAGAAAGTGTCATTGAATATCTCAACAATATCTTTAGTCAGTATTGAAATTGAACCGGTTATAAATAACACACACACACACACACACACACACACACACACAAGTATATAAGGTACTTTAGTACAGAAAGTGCAGTACTTAAGTAACTTACAACTTTGAGTTTAATCCTCTCACCGTTTCTTCTTTGTGAGGAAGGTTTCTGTTTGACTCGTCTGCTTCACTTTCCTCCTTCAACTGAACTGCTGCACCTGGAACTGAACGTCACACACAAAGTAGAAGATGAACAGAGCAGATACATCACCTGACAGGTGAGATGAACAGAGCACATAGATCACCTGACAGGTGAGATGAACAGAGCACAGATCACCTGACAGGTGAGATGAAGACCGTTTACCTGACAGATGAGCAGCGTAAGTCCAGAGGAAAGAGGTTTTGTTCATACAGGATTCACAGGTCATCTCGTGCAGCTCCACACTGTCTGGAACCACACAGCCCAGATGCTGTCAACACATACAGGTTATTTAGATTATTATTACACTAACGTTTGAGTCATTTACTGTTTATTAAAATATTGACTTCATGGACAAATGTGTGGACTGATCTGAGAATCACAACCTGAGGATGTTTGTGTGGTGAAGAATAAATCCTCATTTATATATAAACATGTATAACACTAATAATATAAACAACGTGGGCTATGATGTAACAGACTCACCCGCCCATGCAGCCAGTCCTCACACAACACACACTGAATCATCTCGTCCTCCACCTGCACACAAAACCACCCAATCACAGGGGACACACATTTAATAAAGGACTCACAGCACACCTGTCAACAGGTAAGGGTCAAGATAGGTTTAAGTGAAGGTCAGGGTCAAGTGAAGGTTTAGGTAAAGGTCAGAGACGGGTCAAGTGAAGGCCAGGTAAAGGTCAAGTTGCGGTCAGGTAAGGGTAAAGTAAAGGTCAGGTAAGGGTCAAGTTACGGTCAGGTAAAGTAAAGGCCAGATAAGGGTAAAATAAAGGTCAGGTAAGGGTCAAGTGAAGGTCAGGTAAGGGTCAAGTTACGGTCAGGTAAAGTAAAGGCCAGATAAGGGTAAAATAAAGGTCAGGTAAGGGTCAAGTGAAGGTCAGATAAAGGTCAGGTTGTGGTCAGGTAAGTGCAAAGTAAAGGTCGGGTAAGTGCAAAGTAAAGGTCACGTAAGGGTCAAGTAAAGGTCACGTAAGGGTCAAGTTAAGGTCAAGTGAGAATCAAGTGAGTGTCAAGCAATGGTCAGGTAAGGCAAATATAAATGTATCATTGTTAATGTGGTAGATTGTATTGGCCAGAATTAGCTCAGGTGTCCCTCACCTGGTCGTCTGGGTCTGGGTAAGGCCGGCTGCAGGTACAGTAAACGCCAAAGAAGTTCTGACTGTATTTATTCAGACTGTTGACCTCCTCCTTCTCCTGAAAGTCACACAAAAAGTGTAACTCTATGGTGTCCTCACCGGGTCACCTTTGGTGTGATGAGTTAAATACAACGGGAAGCAACCATCAGACCAGGAGTGTCTGTCTATGTCCGGTGCCAAATAAAAGGACAGACCAAGCTAACAACGCATTAAATGTACTTAATATAAAATAAGGAATGCATTTTAAATTGAGTAACGCAACTCAGATACTTTTATCATCAGAGTGTGGAATGTTGCTCATAGTTTAGAATGTTGTGTTGATTTTGTTGGAAGCATATAATGAACAAAAAGAGAATAAAGTCCTGCTGTCTGACAATCAGCTCTCACACGTTAGCCAATCAGCTGCTTCTATTCAAGGTGCCAGTTTAGTGTTAGCATGAGCCTCAGACAGCTAAACCCAGGGATGCCAACACTGTGCCGGGTCACCATCTTCTTCTGCAACGCTGTCATACTCTGTTGGTCAATCTCTGTGATTTTTGAACAAATTAGTGCCTGGCACTCACTATCAAGATATTTCAAAATAGTTATAAATGTATGATTAATATTGTCATGAAACGAAGAGTCATTGGACAAACTTTTTTTATTTACCATCTGAGCTCTTTTGTATAATTGTAGCGCCTTCTAGTGGTCGATTGTAATGAAACCTTTAGGGTCACACTCATACTCACCAGTTGGAGTTTACACTGCAGGTCTGTGAACTTCCTGTTTCCACAGTCACAACGGAAGTTCCTACAGAAAACAGACAGCAAGAGTTGGTTTGTTTACAAAGAACACAAGAGTTTGTTTGTTTTGTTTGTGGAGGGGCTGGAAGAGCGATTATTTTCCCTGCGGACCTTTCAGAGCTGGCCTCCAGCCGGTCACAGCACCGCTTTAGGGACCTCCCAAGCGGCGCTGTGTCTCTGACCCTGCGCACAGGGTTGAATCCCCTGGCAGAAGCAAAACCTCCGGTGAGAAGCGCAAATGGTTCATTATGAAACTGTAGTGGGCCGACAAACAGAAGGAGTGTTTTGCAATTAGTTTGCTAAGTAATTTTGAAGACATCGCAAGACCAGAAGAGAAGTGGCTTGAAATAGACCGGTGATCGGACTGGACTGCTTCCAGTAATCAAATCGCTGGCCACAAAAGGTCCTGATCGGAGCAGGCTTAATACTTGCACCGGAATATGCTAGAAGTCAGCCTCACAAACCTGCTTATAAACGATGCTGTATAAATGTGAGTGATCATATATTAAAAGGTGAGCGTTGACCTCTTGGTGTAGAGTTCAAAGAGGTTGTGGCCTTCGTGACATTTGTATGAGCAGGCCAGACAGACTCCGGCTGCCTCTCCTCCCTTTGGTGTGCAGCTGCTGCAGGCATATAGGGCCTGCCGCTTCACATAGCCCTGAAACACACAGACATTTATTTATTTTTTAGGACTAACTAACATTCATACACTGCAGGAACAACCTGAAGGGGCCAATAGGGGTTCAGTTTATAATAATATAATATACACCTATGATGTTGTGTGTGTGTGTGTGTGTGTGTGTGTGTGTGTGTGTGTGTGTGTGTGTGTGTGTGTGTGTGTGTGTGTGTATACACTGACCTGAGGGTATGAGCAGTGATCAGAGTCACTTCCTGCTAAAACTGCTGAAGCTTCTTCCTCCAACTCTTCATCTTCCTCCAGAACATCAACCAGAGACACTGTCTGCTCCTGCGACATCGTTCTGTTAACATGGAGAACAATATAGTTATATACATATATATAGTTACATATAGTATTAATTGTGTGAAATATTAGCTGTCGTTACAGTGAAACCAAACTGTTACATTCCTCTCTGATTACCAAACAGCTTTACTTATCGCTCAGTCTGATGAGTTAGCTTAGCATCAGTTAGCTTCATCAGTACACACGCAGTGATGCTAACTGTGGTAACTGCGTAGATAAAACACAAACTTACCGAGAAAAACGGCTCACGCCGTCTGATCTGACGTTTAACCTCCCGGTACAGTGATCGATAATTATTACCGATAATCAGCAGTCTGGTGGAGTCTTTGTTATCGAACTGCTAGCTGCTACTTCCTGCTAGCTGCTACTTCCTGCTTCCGCTCCGTGCTGACGACAACTTCCACAGATCGTATATATATAGATATATATATATATATAGATATATATATATATATAGATATATATATATATATATATATATTCATATATATATATATATATTCATATATATATATAGATAGATAGATAGATAATCATATATATATATATATATATATATATATATATATATATATATATATATATATATATATATATATATATATATATAATATATATATATATATATATATATATATATAGATAGATAGATAATCATATATATATATATATATATATATATATATAGATAGATAGATAATCATATAGATAGATAGATAGATAGATAGATAGATAGATAGATAGATAGATAGATAGATAATCATTACAATAAAACAAAGTGAATTTTAGTGGGATGAAAAACAGGCCGTGACGGTGAACCCGTAAATTACGTCATGGCGTGCTGTGGTGCATCCATCTGTCCCCGAGAAATAACATATTTAGCGATACCTGTCCTCAATGCACGAGTTCATTCCAGTTTCCTTTCCAGAGACTGAAAATGTGTCAAACAGACACAACACATTGAACCTCTTCTTCTTCTACAAAGACTGGAGTCACGGATTTACGTGAGCTACCTGAACACAGCACAGAGAACGTAATGACGTAATAAAGATGGCGACTGAGGCTGTGGTAGCAGAACTGAGGTTCAGAGACGGACTGAGAAAGAAAATCACCGTTAAAGTCGAAAATAATCTTTCTTCTCTGATCAGTGGAGTTCAGGAGCTGAACACGAACGTGTCACGGCTTCTCAGCGAGCTGGTGGAGCTGGAAAGCACCTGCGGACAAGGTGAAGCATGTGGCACAGGTAAACAAAGACTGTTACCTGTCATCTCTTTCAGACCACACGAGCTCTGATTCATCTGTATTTTACCTGCTGTAGGTGAGAAAGACGACAGTGATGAAGGAGATGATGCGCCTCAAAGCTCTGACATACAACCTCCAGCTAAAAGATCCAAATGCTGAAACACATACGGACACTTCACCTCTTACCAGAAGACACATGAAACACCTGAAGACATCTCATTTAAATACATTCAGGGGGCAATATGTATAATAAATATTGTACATGTTTGATTTCATGTAGCCTTTTCATTCATTCTTCCAAACTGTCTTTAAACGTTTCTCTGGGTTGCTTAACATTTTGATGACGAAATGGCTGAATCCAACGATAACATAAAACATGACAATCCTCCTGTACACATTGGGCCTGATACAGATACATTAACTGACTTTACCTCCATGAAGGATGAGCGACCCCTTCTTCAAGGAATCATAAGGCCACAATGACACCTGGAGACCATGGGCTCTGCAGTTGTTATAGTCTCACTTTTTGGTAGATGTCGTCCAAATATGAAACATATACAAGAGGAAAACTAACATACGACCGAATACTTGGTGGGTGTCCAAGGATAATACAGCAGGACAGCCTGTTCAGACTTCACCATGTGTCCAGCTTTTCACTCCACTGCATTTATTATAGCTGCAGTTACTAGTTATTTATGGATTCAGATTAGTATACAATATAATTCAGCGAGTAAATTAATGTTAATGGGTTATTCTAGCCATCATAAAAAGTCAAAAGTATTTTAAATGAGCTGTGTGGCAAACTAACAGCTGCCGCTCTGATCCAGAAATGACTTCATTTAGTTTGTGAAACCGCTCAGACCGTCATCTCTCACACCGACAAGGTCGCCTGCTAGCTCGCTAACTCAGCTATGTTCCAAATGTAACCAGAAAGATTGAGCCGTTGTTGGTGAGAGCATCAGAGCCTTACCAGACTTGTCTTGTCACTTTTCTTACATATGAACAGTTTTATGACTCGATTCCTGTCCACATTCTTTCTGAAATAAGGTCCCATGGTGGTCCACCAGACAGGGTGGGACTTCAGCCAACAGGAGATAGTCAGTAACGGTGTGTCTTTGTGAGTCCTTGTCCACCCCGGGCAGACAAAAGACAAGATGCCTCAGTGGCTTCAGCTGCCAAGTCTCCTAGAACAAATTAAATATCATAGAAAAAAACTTCACATCATTGTTTTTTCCCCATTTTATTAATGTCGTAATAAAGTTGCCATGTTTACCAGCGTGTGTCATGTGACTCATCTTACTAAATACGACCAACTGACCACACACGTGCACACACACGCCTGTCTTAGCATCAGCTCCTGACCGACACAGTGGAGGGTTCAAAGGCACACAGGAAGTGACATCACAAACAACATAAACAGTTCAGTATGTTGTCTGAGCAGCGGGCCTCTCTGATTGGCTGCCTTCTACGCGCCGATGAGCAGCGGGCCTCTCCGATTGACCGTCCACTACGTGTCTATGAGCAGTGGGCCTCTCTGGTTGGCCGGTTTGCGGGTGGCTTGGCGGCTGCAGAGCAGGGCGAGGCAGACAGGAAGGACACAATAACCAACCGCTCGAGGGTCGGCTCTCGTGCAGGAGAACAGGAAGAGGAAGAGCTGCAGGTATGGCAGCAGGAAAACCGACGCCCATATCCAGACAGGAAGTGGTGGCAGGTGGGCACTAACTCGCTGAGACCAGCTGATGGCGAGGGGTGGAGCCGACGGGCCAGCACCGCCTCTCTGCACATGCTCCAAACTGAAGCTGCGAACATCAAAGACGTAGTACACCGCCATGACACTGAGCAGCAAGTAGAGAGCCACGCCCACCCAACCCATCCGCTGACGGAAGTTCATCATCCTCCATCCTGTGAGGGAAACACAATCAATATGTTCAATACACCATACATGTCAATAATCAAAGAGTCATCCCCTCCGCTGAAAAAAGGTAATCATCCTGCACACTGATGGTACTAATTGACCAATAATCAAGATGAAGATCAATACATCATCCATACTGAAAAGAAGGTCAATCAGTGATCATTATGTCCAACAATCAATACATCAACCTTACAGGAAGAAAAACAATCAACAGTCAAGATATAACCAATATATAGTCAATACTGAAAAGTAAGAAATCAATTATTGATCAGAACACTCCATAAGTTTGTCAATTTAAGTCTATTTTTATTTAGTCTATTTATTTGATCTGCAGACTGGCTGTGCCAGACTCCATTCAGTGTTTGGGCAGTTTTAAAACGGTTATGTAGTTTTATATCTGCTTTTACCTCAAACTGTAGCTGAGTTCTATAGACCTGTGTGTCGTTTTGGAGCGTCAGAACCTTTCCTGTTGGTTCATCTTGCTCTGTTTATTTACACACAGTGAATTAGAAGGAGCCTGTTGGTGGCAGCCTATCAGTAGTCTGTCAACAGCCCATCAGTAGTCTGTCAACAGCCTTTTAGTGGTCTATTAGCAGCCCATCAGTAGTCTGTCAACAGCCTGTCAGTTGTCTGTGAGCAGCCTGTTAGTAGTACGTTAGTAGCCTGTTAGTAGTACATTAGCAGCCTGTTAGTAGTACATTAGTAGCCTGTTAGCAGCCTGTTAGTAGTACGTTAGCAGCGTGTTAGTAGCCTGTTAGCAGCCTGTTAGTAGTACGTTAGCAGCCTGTTAGAAGCCCGTTAACAGCCTGTTAGTAGTACGTTAGCAGCCTGTTAGTAGTACGTTAGCAGCCTGTTAGTAGTACGTTAGCAGCCTGTTAGTAGCCCGTTAGCAGCCTGTTAGTAGTACGTTAGCAGCCTGTTAGTAGTACGTTAGCAGCCTGTTAGTAGCCTGTTAGCAGCCTGTTAGTAGTACGTTAGCAGCCTGTTAGTAGTACGTTAGCAGCCTGTTAGTAGCCCGTTAGCAGCCTGTTAGTAGTACGTTAGCAGCCTGTTAGTAGTACGTTAGCAGCCTGTTAGTAGTACGTTAGCAGCCCGTTAGCAGCCTGTTAGTAGTACGTTAGCAGCCTGTTAGAAGCCCGTTAACAGCCTGTTAGTAGTACGTTAGCAGCCTGTTAGTAGTACGTTAGCAGCCTGTTAGAAGCCCGTTAACAGCCTGTTAGTAGTACGTTAGCAGCCTGTTAGTAGTACGTTAGCAGCCTGTTAGTAGTACGTTAGCAGCCTGTTAGTAGCCCGTTAGCAGCCTGTTAGTAGTACGTTAGCAGCCTGTTAGTAGTACGTTAGCAGCCTGTTAGTAGCCTGTTAGCAGCCTGTTAGTAGTACGTTAGCAGCCTGTTAGTAGTACGTTAGCAGCCTGTTAGTAGCCCGTTAGCAGCCCGTTAGTAGTACGTTAGCAGCCTGTTAGTAGTACGTTATCAGCCTGTTAGTAGTACGTTAGCAGCCCGTTAGCAGCCTGTTAGTAGTACGTTAGCAGCCTGTTAGTAGTACGTTAGCAGCCTGTTAGTAGTACGTTAGCAGCCTGTTAGTAGCCTGTTAGCAGCCTGTTAGTAGTACGTTAGCAGCGTATTCGTAGTCTGTGAGCAGCCTGTTACCAGCCCCTAACCCTGTTAGCTATTTGCTCACCTGTTAGCTCGTGTATTTTATCAGCTCTTACCTTCCTTCGCGCGAATTCTTTCTAATCATCCCTAATAATCCCTGGAGGTACAGGAAGTCTGTCTCTTCCTGTTTTGTCACCTGACACCCACGAATGACGTCAATCTCAAACTAGACTCGCTAGCAAACACATTGTATTATAAGAGGAGTTTGTACAGTTAATTCTACCGTCTCAAAGTACGAGTAGTCATGCCACCATCTTGAGTCATCCTCCTCTCATATCTAGTGATGTGTCGAGGCTTCGAAGCGCGTGTCGAGTAATCCAGGAATATTTTTATGAAGCGCATATCGAGGCTTGTGTTGATGACGTATGTGATGACGTCCGAAGCTCCGCGAGCCGGCCGTACCACGTGACTGATTCAGAAGATGGTTCGGATTTGGTGCACGATTCTAAATATAACGGATTCCCATCACATTTTGTGGACTTGGGACTTTATTGCGCATTTGTTTGCAAAGTATTCAAGCTTCTTGCGATGAAACCAGCAAGAAAGAGGAGATGTTCCCCTGTCTGGGAACATTTTGAGCTGATCTCTCCCAATAAGGGATGCACATAGTAATAATAACTATCGTAAAATATTCTCTCTACCCCAGCTTCATCTGTGCCCTGTGAAAGGGTATTTTCTAAAGTACAGCACTCTGGAAATGTTGCTATTTTTAAATTTAAAAAAATAACATGTTGTCCCTAGTAACATAAGCACATTCTCGCCAATTTGTTTCCACTTTCCCTTTTGACCCCGTCATTGTATTATAAAGACAGAAACCATATTAATAAGTTAATAATTTATGTATTGGCATCACGAACATCATTCGTTCATTTATTCAATTCAAAGCTTCACACACACCAAAGTCATGGTGTTATAAACACTCTGCCTGTTTTACATGTATTGTCCACTTGATGGCGCAGTAGAGCAAACGAAGCGTCATGAAGCTTCGGCCCATGAGTGAACCAATTGGATGGAAAGCTTCAATGCTTCAGGAAGCTTCATCTCGCCATCACTACTCATATCTAGGCCCAGTTCCAATCCGGATGCATTAAGCGTCCTTCTTTGAGTTCCTTGTTCCTCTTGTTAACAGACACACATTCTGCTATGAGGAACGAGGAGTGAGGAGGCACAAGAGCGGGCTTCTATGAAGTGTTTTAAGGCTTGAACACGCCCCCTCAGTGTTCATCAGGTATTTGATTGGACACGCACCTCAGTGTTCATCAGGTATTTGATTGGACACGCACCTCAGTGCTCATCAGGTATTTGATTGGACACGCACCTCAGTGCTCATCAGGTATTTGATTGGACACGCACCTCAGTGCTCATCAGGTATTTGATTGGACACGCACCTCAGCGCTCATCAGGTATTTGATTGGACACGCACCTCAGCGCTCATCAGGTATTTGATTGGACACGCACCTCAGTGCTCATCAGGTATTTGATTGGACACGCACCTCAGTGCTCATCAGGTATTTGATTGGACACGCACCTCAGTGCTCATCAGGTATTTGATTGGACACGCACCTCAGTGCTCATCAGGTATTTGATTGGACACGCACCTCAGTGCTCATCAGGTATTTGATTGGACACGCACCTCAGTGCTCATCAGGTATTTGATTGGACACGCACCTCAGTGCTCATCAGGTATTTGATTGGACACGCACCTCAGTGCTCATCAGGTATTTGATTGGACACGCACCTCAATGCTCATCAGGTATTTGATTGGACACGCACCTCAGTGCTCATCAGGTATTTGATTGGACACTGCAGCTGATCAGACTGATCGCTGGAGTTTCATACCAGAGTGAAGACGGATCACATATTAAACTCAAGTTATATATTCGATTTGTTTTCTGAGTCAACATCTGGTTAAATATATATATTCATATATACTCAATGTTTGTTTAACAGACTACAGAGGAAACATCTCCACTCACAGTGATGATAATTGTGTGTATATTAGTATAAGTAGTAGTTTAACACCATTAAATCAACTGAAAACATTTTACGATCATTTTTATAAATATTTTAAGTGGATTTTTATTAGAATGTTCGCAAAAAACTGTCCAACGAGGAAACAATTCTGTTACACTGATGTGTTTAGGCACAAACTCCGTCAAAAGTCTCTCCAGCTGTTGAAGCCGACTGACAGCTGATCCAGATGTGATCAGATGGTTACAGAGATACCAGATAAACTGTGATTAGTTGCAGACAGACATCATGAGCTGTGATTGGTTCCAGTAACTGGTCTGGTGTGAACTGGTTTAATCGAGAATGAAGGAAACCTTTCCCTGTTTTGGTCTCTGTTGTTACCATGGAGACGTGTTGGAGGTGACTTTAAGGTGTCAGATAAAAGTAGATTATCAGAAGCTCTTCAAACTGCCCAATGCTTGAATAAACAACTATTATCACATAGCATCATTACTATTATTATTATTATTATTATTACTATTATCATTATTATCATTATTATGATCATCATCAGTAATATTAGTATTCTTATTCTTGTTGTTGTTTCTGTTATTGTAATTGTTATTATTATCATTATCATTGGTAGTATTCATCTATTCATCTGTCCATCCGGGGAGAGGGATCCTCCTCTGTTGCTCTCCTGAAGGTTTCTTCCCTTTTTTCCCTGTCAAAGGTTATTTTTGGGGAGTTTTTCCTGATCCGATGTGAGGTCAAAGGTCAGGGATGTCGTATGTGTACAGATTGTAAAGCCCTCTGAGGCAAATTTGTAATTTGTGATATTGGGCTATACAAAATACACTGAATTGAATTTAATTGAATTAATATTGTAATTACTATTATCATTATTTAATTATGCAAAAAAGGGTTCTCTTATGGTACCGCCCATTCTGTCTGTCCACCCAATCACATCAGAGAAGAAAGAACACAGTCTTTATAAATATGAACTCGGCTGCAGAAAGACACATTAGAGTCAGGACCTTGTGTTTTGTGTTTGTTTTTTTGCTTTTGTGGTTTCCCTGGTGGTCTCTGTGGTTCTTGTTCTGGTGGTTCTGGACCCGGTGGTGCTGGTCCTACGGTTGCTGAGGGTTCTAGTCCTGGTATTGGGGATCAGTGAGGACATGGAGCGTCGTCAGAGTCTGGAGGATCAGCTCAGGCGTCCTGTCTGTCTTGACGTCTTCACTGAACCACTAATGTTACAGTGTGGACACTCCTACTGCAGGTATGTTGGATATATGGAACACACCTGTCCTTTCCCCACCTGACCTATCCTCACATGTCCGGTCCTGTCCTCACCTCAATTATATTCAACTTCATTGTCTTTCCTGACCTCACCTGACTTGTTCTCACTTGTCCAGGTGTTGTGTGCGCTCCATGACAATGGACCTGCTGGGTCAGCTGCAGTGTCCTGTGTGTGGCTGTGCTGTCGATGGAGACAGTCCTCCTCCCAACGTCAGCTTGGTTCGAATCATAGACGCTCTGCAGGTAAAAACACATACCTGTGAATCCTGAACGTTTTGAAAAGGTTAAAAAGGTCTTGATCTCGTTCTTTATCAAGTGAAATGTGTAATTTGATATTTTCAACTTTATATTGCTACAGAGTTTTGTTTATCCTGACAGGAGGTGAGTGTTTCAGGAGCTCAGTCGGAGTCATGTCCTCAGCACCATAACTCGCTCAGCCTTTACTGCGAGTCGCACCTGTTAGCGTAAAGTCACACCTGTTAACACTAAGTCACATCTGTTAGAACTAAGTCACACCTGTTAGTGTAAAGTCACACCTGTTAGCATAAAGTCACACCTGTGGTGTAAAGTCACACCTGTTAGTACTAAGTCACAACTGTTAGCACTAAGTAACACCTGTTAGTACTAAGTCACACCTGTTAGTACTAAGTCACACCTGTTAGTACTAAGTCACATCTGTTAGTACTAAGTCACACATGTTAATGTAAATTCACACCTGTTAGCACTGTCACACCTGTTAGCACTAAGTCACACCTGTTAGTGTAAAGTCACAGCTGTTAGCACTAAATCACACCTGTTAGTACTAAGTCACACCTGTTAGTACTAAGTCACATCTGTTAGTACTAAGTCACACATGTTAATGTAAATTCACACCTGTTAGTACTAAGTCACACCTGTTAGTACTAAGTCACACCTGTTAGTACTAAGTCACACATGTTAGCGTACATTCACACCTGTTAGCACTAAGTCACACCTGTTAGCACTAAGTCACACCTGTTAGCACTAAGTCACACCTGCTAGCACTTAGTCACACCTGTTAGTACTTAGTCACACCTGTTAGCACTAAGTCACACCTGTTAGCACTAAGTCACACCTGCTAGCACTTAGTCACACCTGTTAGTACTTAGTCACACCTGTTAGCGTAAAGTCACAACTGTTAGTACTAAGTCACACCTGTTAGCACTTAGTCACACCTGTTAGCGTAAAGTCACAACTGTTAGTACTAAGTCACACCTGTCATATTATTAGCCTTTATTTAACCAGGTCGGTCCCGTTGAGATACAATGACCTCTTTTTCAAGGGAAGCCTGGCCAAGACAGCAGCATAGAAAAATTGCAACAGTCACAAGACACAACAGAAATCACATAACACAGATAAAATACATTAAAAAAGATAAGGCAATAGGACTAAAGCTCCGGATTCACACCAAAACAAGAACAAGTGCGGTATGAAGCCGCTCCAATTTCTCTCACACGAGTCTTTAAAGTTTCAAGGTTAATGAGCTCGTTTAAGTTTTTTGCAGTGCATTCCAAGCAGCAGGTGCAGCAAACTTAAAACAGTGCTTACCAAATTCAGAGTGAACTTTGGGCATAATTAATAAATAAAGCTCATTGGAACGTAAGCAATAATTGCTCTTGGATTTAAAGATGTAGTTACATAAGTAGTGGGGGAGCAGACCCAAGATAGCTTTATAAATAAAAATATGCCAATGTATAAGGCGGCGTGCTGCCAGAGATGGCCACTCAACTCGAGCATATAAGATGCAGAGGTGAGTGAGGGCTTTACAACCAGTGACGAGAGTGGTGCCACAACAGTATTATTGAGTACTGTGTCACCAGCATAAAAATGAAATTTGGCATTTGGGACGTTACTGCCCAATGTATTTACATAAATAACAAACAGAATCGGGCCCAGAACTGAGCCCTGTGGCACACCAGTAGAGACATTTAGCAGTGTGGATGAGCTGCCTTCAAAACAAACACATTTGTTTTCTATTAGACAGATAATTATTGAACCAGCCAACAGCCTGCTCAGATAAACCTATATCAAGCAGGCGTTGCTTCAGAATGGAATGATCCACTCTGTCAAAGGCTTTAGAAAGGTCAACAAAGAGAGCTGTGCACACTTTCTTTTGATCCAGACAGTCTATTATATAATTTGTGAGTTTGAGTGAGGCTGTAGTTGTGCTGTGTTGTTTCCTAAAGCCGGATTGATATGGGGAGAGAATGTTGTAAGTATGAAGAATATCTTTCAACTGATCGTTTACTAGACCTTCAACGACCTTTGACAGGATGGACAACATGGAGATGGGTCGATAATTATTCAAGCAAGTAGGGTCCCCCCCTTTCAGAAGGGGAAGGATGTAAGCAACTTTCCAAATTTCAGGAATACAATTCGTGGTGATAGTGAGATTAAAAAGATATTGCAGCGGTTTGGCAATAAAATCGGCTTCTAACTTTAAGAAACATGGTTTCAAGTGATATGGGCCTGCAGATTTACTAATATCAAGAGAGCAAAGAGCTCTACGGACCTCTTCCACTGAAAACAACCTAAAAACAAAGGAAGGTTGATAAGCAGAGATATGGCCTAGAGACATGTTTCCAACATCTGGGACAGAAGACGCAATATTAAGGGCAGGCATAGCAATCGTGGAAGAAGACCGAGAGAATAAGGAACCAGAGGCAGAAAAATGAATATTAAAACAATCAAGTATAGTAGCCCTGTCAGTTACAGTGGTAGTATCATTAACAATACAGGGTGGGAGTTCACTATGATTATCAGGGGCTGAGATAGATTTGATCACTTTCCAAGATTTGTTAGGGTCGTTTAAGTTTTTCGTTATTGCAGAGAGATAAAAGCTGGACTTGGCTTTTTTAAATGAGAAAGGTAAAACAATTTCTGAGTTGCCTAAATATAAGTTTGTCTGCCTCAGACTGTGTCTTTCTGGCCTGAGCCCAGGCAAGATTTCTATTATGCAGTAGATCGGCTAAATCGGGCGTGAACCAGGGATTATCCCTCCCCTTAACCTTATATCTTCTGAAGGGAGCATGCTTATCAAGCAGGGAAGATAAACCTTCAGTCCAGTACGTTCAGTGCGAATATTGACATCCATCCATCCATCCATCCATTATCACCCGCTTATCCGGGGTCGGGTCGCGGTGGCAGCAGGTTCAGCAGGCCGACCCAGGCCTCCCTCTCACCCGCAACACTTTCCAGCTCATTCTGGGGGATCCCGAGGCGTTCCAAGGCCAGCCGGGAGATATAATCCCTCCAGCGTGTCCTCGGTCTTCCCCGGGGCCTCCTACCAGTTGGACGTGCCCGGAAAACCTCTAATGGGAGGCGTCCAGGAGGCATCCTGACTAGATGCCCGAACCACCTCAGCTGACTCCTTTGGACACGAAGGAGCAGCGACTCGACTCCAAGCTCCCCCCTGATGTCCGAGCTCCTTACCCTATCTCTAAGGCTGAGCCCGGCCACCCTACGGAGGAAGCTCATTTCGGCCGCTTGTATCCGAGATCTCATTCTTTCGGTCACTACCCAGAGTTCGTGACCATAGGTGAGGGTTGGAACGTAGACCGACCAGTAAATGGAGAGCTTTGCCTTCCGGCTCAGCTCCCTCTTCACCAAGATGGACCAGTACAGCGCCTGTTTTACTGCTGCAGCCGCACCGATCCGCCTGTCGATCTCCCGCTCCACCTTACCCTCACTCGTGAACAAGACCCCGAGATACTTGAACTCCTTCGCTTGGGGTAGGCAGTTTGCCCCCACCTGGAGGGAGCAATCCGCCGGTTTCCGGCAGAGCACCATGGCCTCAGATTTGGAGGTGCTAACTCTCATCCCTGCCGCTTCGCACTCGGCTGAAAAACGCCCCAGTGAATGCTGGAGGTCAATGGTCCGAGGAGGCAAACAGGACCACATCATCCGCAAACAGCAGAGAGGCGATCCCAAGACTCCTGAACCGGATCCTCTCCGCCCCCTGGCTGCGCCTAGATATCCTGTCCATGAAGGTCACGAACAGGACCGGTGATAAAGAGCAGCCCTGGCGGAGGCCAACACCCACCGGGAACGTGTCTGACTTACTACCGAGGAGACGAACACAGCTCCTACTGCAGGCGTACAGAGACCGGACATGTGAGATTTAAAACTGGTGTCTTATGTCTTTCTGATCAACAGTCCTGAGAAATCATTGATCAGATCTGAAATAAGGTCTTTCTCCGTTTCGTTTACAGAAGTACGGATCGATTGCTCCAAGGTAACAAAACAAACAAATGAGCATGTCATCAATTAACTGGTTTAGTGATTAAACATTCCGTGATAACTATTAAACTCTTCTCTTCTCCTCTTCCTCAGGTTCAGAGAGATTCAGGAGCTCCAGAAGAAGGAAGAGAGGATCTTCAGCTCTCTGAACTTTAAAACTGGTTTCAACCACAACGACATTAAACTCACTGTGTGGAAGAGACTACAGAGAAAGGTCCTGCCAGGTACACATGTACTTGTCTATGTGTCTGTCTGATGTTGCTCAATGGCTCAGAAGCAAGTCAGAGTTTCTGGTATACAATTCAAAAGATCTTCATCAATGCTGGTCCCATAGAGCATGCTCACCAGGGTTTCCTTTGGCCCCTCCTCCCAGCTCTCGGTCCGGCCATTACTAAAGCCCAGCGCTCTTCCTGGGGTATTAGTTTTTGTCTTACTTATTCTACCTCTTCTTCTTCCTCCAGCACCAGAGCTGATGAGGCTGGATCCTCAGACTGCTCACCCGATGTTGGAACTCCTTCATCGGGACACGTGGTGAGCTGTGGGGCTCTGCTGCGGCGGCTTCCTGATAATCCAGAGAGGTTCAGTTACAGTTACTGTGTCTTGGCCAACCGAGGCTTCTCCTCTGGGAAACACTACTGGGAGGTAAACGCTGCCCCATGGTCACATGATTTATTTATACAGCAGTTTCTAAAGGGTTCTGCATTTTTTTTACGTACAGGTGGAGGTTGCTAACAAACCTAAATGGCGTCTCGGTTTGATCAAAGGAACGACCAATCGTAAGGCCAAGCTGGGGAAGAATCCAGAGAGTGGAGTGTGGTTGATTGGACTGAAGGACGGAGTTTATGAAGCCTTCTCTTCCCCCAGGGTGGTCCTGCCGGTGCCTTCTCCCCCTCACCGGGTGGGTCTCTTCTTGGACTATGAGGGCAGAGGTCTGACCTTCTATAACAGTGACAGTCCTGATGAGCTCAGCTTCATATATAGCTTCAAGCTAGAGGTCCAGGGGAAAGTCTACCCCCTGCTAGACGTCTGCTGGCATGACCGAAGACACAACAAGAAGACCCTGGTCCTCCCCCAGCCTCACAAGGAGCACCTCCTCGCCCAGCCCCAGAAACACGCAGACAAGTCTACCAGCTCAGAAACACAACAAGCTTAAAGGAATCCTGCAGTCAGCTGTATTGGAAACTGCCTACTACATACTACTGCGTTCATAAGAAGTATATAGTATACGGAACATAATATTTAAATCAGATACTGCTCGGTGGTGGACTACCTGGCAGTAGCTTATTCAAACCATATTACACGTAGAAGCTACTGTTTATACTATGAAGTTGGTAAATATATGTGTTCTGATAAAGAGGCGATGAGCTATTCTGTCTATTTAGAAATAACATCTTTCCCACTTTGAAATTACATTGGTTTCAATGTGATGTATGCATTTGTTAAACTGTTTTACAAGTGTTCATCATCGTGCACATTTGCAAATCTTGTATCATGTCATTCATATTTGTGACCATTTTTTAATTAATTACACTCCATAGTGAAACAATTGTTTGGTTAAACAAAACCCGTTTGTAAAGAATAGAAAACAGACCATGACTTGTGTATGAATCATAAAGTAAATTGTATAACTACACTGACTTTTGGTTTCACACAGATCATGAACAGCAGTGTGCTAGTAGAAAATCCTGGTTTGTTTGACCCATCCACACTTCTCGGATGTTCAATATAAGTCACTTTCAAACATATTTTCCTGCCGACTGTGTCGAAAGAGTCTGCCATGGCCGGGAAACTTAGAATAAATAGTTAAATGGGGGGCCATTATCATTTTTTACAACTCTGGCGATCTCATACATGGAGAAAACTTTGTCCATGACCGGAATGACTGTTAGCCGATGTTGACCGTACACTCTCTTCAACTGGGTAGCGGGTATAATCATCCACGATAAGCAAGTACTCTTCAGTTGGAAGCGGTCCGTAGAAGTCTGCACCAACGCCATGCCAAGGAGCTTCTGGCAGACTGGACATTTTTAGTGCCTCAGTATGTGCAACTGGTGTGTTGGCCTGACATGCAAGACAACTACATACTGCAGCTTCTGCTTTGCGATCAATGTTTGGAAAGGAGTAGCATTAGTAGGGTTGGAGTAGTGATTTGGTTTTGACAATGCCCCGGTGTCCTTCATGGGCTAGCTGTAACACTCTATCCTGTAGGGCCATGGGTGCCTCGGAGTACAATGTGTCATTGCTTTAGGTGTTGCCGGGCTTGCGATGAAGTTCACATACTCTTCTGCTACCTTTGCTGCATGTGTGCCGTCACCTGTCTGAGACAAGATGCGATGACGAGACATGTAGTCAACTGGGTTGTCGGCTCCCTTTCTGTATTCCACCTTTAAGTTGTAAGGCTGATGCCTCACTCCCTATCTCTCAATCCTGGCTGGTGATTTTGATCTGGGACTGTTCCATATGATATGCCAAAACTCAGTCTCTTTTAGCGCCTCAGACCAAGGTGAGTTGTGAAGGTAGTGATTTATCTGTCTGGATGAAGCTCTCGCTGGTGGTCTCCAGCTCGCAAATCCAGTTTGGAAAACACAGTCTCTAGGTCATCCTCAACTTTCTGGCAGATGTGGAACGGCACACGACGATGTGGTTGGCATGTAGGTTTAATGTCAGGATTCATTTGAAGCTTTACCTGAAAGTCTTTCACTTTTCCGATCCACAGGCTCATTTGCAACTGTGCAACACAGCCCCACATTCTTTTATGTTTGTATTTCATAATTTTTTACTTTAATGCAGGGGTGTCAAACTAATTTTCACCGTGGGCCACATGAGCATCATGGCTGCCCTCAAGGGGCCGGTTGTAACTGTAACACAAACTCCTGTAACTACTCCCGAGCATGTTGTTAAATTACTGTTTTTGCATTTGATTATTGTTTATTCGAGTGTAAATATTGTACATGCATTTATATAAATGTAAAAATATATATAAGCAAATTTCTATAATATTATAAAATAAATCCATTTAATTATATTTATTATAAACCACATTACTGTTATCAAAGATCAAACACACGTTATTACATTAACTTTGTTCAAAGCTTTTTTGTCACATTTGAGACTCTGGTCCAACAAATAGTGAGCTGCTAAAAATATGTGTGACAGATGTGGTCTCGGGCAGTGGTTCTCAACTGGTCTGGCTGTGGGACCCACCATCACCCCTGAATGACAAGCCGAGACCCAAATCGAGGAACATTTTCAACTTCTCAAATTGATTTAATGACAAGATGGTGCAGTTTGAACCTGAGATAGTAAGGAATATTACAGTGTGCACAAAAAACTAGTTAGGAATATTCCCTTTTACAGTCAATTATAAACCAAAAAGTGTATCTTAAGGACATAACATAATACAACATACATAACAGTTCAGTAACTTCAGACTTTTTAAATACTCAACAGTGCTTTCATGCACAAACATGAAATAAAAAAGTCTAGTGAGAAGTAGTTTTAAAAAGCCTCAAAAGATGTAACTTATGGCTCACTCACAGAATCTGACAACCAACGTTACTTTGGAAACAAGTCAGTGTCTTGAGGAGCAGCTTTTATCCACAAACTCAAAATAAATTAAAAATAGTTTCAAGTATACATCATTAACTTTTCTTCTGATTACCTTATTAGTAAATACTGAAAAACATTAAGCAGCACTCACTTCAACCTTAGTGTAACACTGACATAGACCTGAGTGTTTTTAAATACAAAGTCAATGCACAGACACGTATGGATGCGAATAACGCGTCTTTTCCGCCGGGCACGTGAATGACGAAAAAAAAAAGAAGCTAATTCGTGCACACTGAATAGTTTAACTCGGGTTAAAAAAGTGTGTGAGGCTGTGTCATTAAACTATGGAGGATAAATTGATCGTCTGGAAGCGGCCGTCATCCAGACGCAGTTCCTGGAGAAGCTGTGTTTGTGGGACTTGCACAACATGTGCAAAACAGAAATAGTGGTTATTTCTTCCATGGTGAACGGCAGTAATTAACAGTTTCCATGGCGATAAGCCACGCCCCCTCTCCGGTGCTTCCAGCACGAATGAAGCGAACAATCACAAATAGTCTGGCGAGTAAAGTCACGCGAGTAAAGGAACGCGAGAGTTCGTATCTCTTTTGGTGTGAACGCAGCATGAAGGAGAGTGAACAGACAGAGTGGAGTATCAAATGTATTCAATTAAATTTATTTTGTATAGCCCAATATCACAAATTACAACCTCCCCTCAGAGGGCTTTACAATCTGTACACATACGACATCCCTGACCTTTGACCTCACATTGGATCAGGAAAAACTCCCCAAAAATAACCTTTGACAGGGAAAAAAGGGAAGAGACCTTCAGGAGAGCAACAGGACAGATGCAATAACACAACACAACAACGGTCATGCAAAGACACTTCGAAATTCTATAACACCCAACAATGGTCATACAAAGACACTTCAATTCTATAACACCCGCAAAGTAATTATTTAAAGCCAGAAGGCTTTGGAGGCGGAGCTTAAAAGGTTTGTGTCAGGTGGAGGCGGCAGGCAGGTGACGGTGCAGTAAGCTGTATCCCGATTAGATGAACCAGAACCAGAATCCCCTCATCCTCAGGAATTAAAGTTGGCAAAGGCACTATGTGTATACTTTGCTTTAGTTCAGTATTAAAAATTAAAAACAAAACAGACAACACTGAGCACTGATGTGGACATGGACTGCCAATTTTGAAAAATGATGTATGTGTCATTAAAATGAAACCATCCATCCATCCATTATCACCCGCTTATCCGGGGTCGGGTCGCGGTGGCAGCAGGTTCAGCAGGCCGACCCAGGCTTCCCTCTCACCCGCAGCACTTTCCAGCTCATTCTGGGGGATCCCGAGGCGTTCCAAGGCCAGCCGGGAGATATAATCCCTCCAGCGTGTCCTCGGTCTTCCCCGGGGCCTCCTACCAGTTGGACGTGCCCGGAAAACCTCTAATGGGAGACGTCCAGGAGGCATCCTGACTAGATGCCCGAACCACCTCAGCTGACTCCTTTCGACACGAAGGAGCAGCAACTCGACTCCAAGCTCCCCCCTGATGTCCGAGCTCCTTACCCTATCTCTAAGGCTGAGCCCGGCCACCCTACGGAGGAAGCTCATTTCGGCCGCTTGTATCCGAGATCTCGTTCTTTCGGTCACGACCCAGAGTTCGTGACCATAGGTGATGGTTGGAACGTAGACCGACCAGTAAATGGAGAGCTTTGCCTTCCGGCTCAGCTCCCTCTTCACTAAGACGGACTGGTACAGTGCCTGTTTTACTGCTGCAGCCGCACCGATCCGCCTGTCGATCTCCCGCTCCACCTTACCCTCACTCGTGAACAAGACCCCGAGATACTTGAACTCCTTCGCTTGGGGTAGGCAGTTTGCCCCCACCTGGAGGGAGCAATCCGCCGGTTTCCGGCAGAGCACCATGGCCTCAGATTTGGAGGTGCTAACTCTCATCCCTGCCGCTTCGCACTCGGCTGCAAAACGCCCCAGTGAATGCTGGAGGTCACGGTCCGAGGAGGCAAACAGGACCACATCATCCGCAAACAGCAGAGAGGCGATCCCGAGACTCCCGAACCGGATCCTCTCCGCCCCCTGGCTGCGCCTAGATATCCTGTCCATGAAGGTCACGAACAGGACCGGTGATAAAGGGCAGCCCTGGCGGAGGCCAACACCCACCGGGAACGTGCCTGACTTACTAACGAGGAGACGAACACAGCTCCTACTGCAGGCGTACAGAGACCGGATGGCCCGTGCCAACGGGTCCGGCACCCCATACTCCCGCAGCACCCCCCACAAAAACCCCCGAGGGACCCGGTCGAAAGCCTTCTCCAGGTCTACAAAGCACATGTAAACTGGTTGGGCAAACTCCCAGGACCCCTCCAGTAATCTTGCGAGGGTAAAGAGCTGGTCCACTGTTCCACGACCGGGACGGAATCTGCACTGTTCGTCCTGAATCTGAGGTTCGACAAGCGGTCGGAGCCTCCTCTCCGGCACCCTGGCATAAGCTTTTCCCGGGAGGCTGAGCAGTGTGATACCACGATAGTTCAAGCACACTCTCCGGTCCCCCTTCTTGAAGATGGGAACCACCACCCCGGTCTGCCAGTCCATGGGCACTGTTCCCGACCCCCATGCGACACTGAAAAGGCGTGTCAACCAAGACAGCCCAACAATGTCCAGCGCTTTCAGCATCTCAGGGCGGATCTCATCCACCCCTGGCGCCTTGCCACCAAGGAGCTTTTTGACTACCTTAGCGACCTCTGCCAGGGATATGGGTGAATCCACCCAAAGTCTTCCGGCGCTGCCCCCTCGCCGGGTTTAGGAGTTCCTCAAAGTGCTCTTTCCACCGCCCGACGATGTCCCCAGTCCGGGTCAGCAGTTCCCCCCCCCCTGCTGAGAACAGCCTGGGGTAGACCCTGCTTTCCCTTCCTGAGCCGTCGGATGGTTTGCCAGAACTTCCTTGAGGCCAACCGAAAGTCCTTCTCCATGGCCTCCCCGAACTCCTCCCATGCCCGAGTTTTAGCCTCCGCGACCATCGTCGCTGCAGCCCTTCTGGCCCGCCGGTACCCGTCAGCTGCTTCAGGAGACCCCTGGGCCAGCCAGGCCCGAAAGGCCTCCTTCTTCAGTTTGACGGCTTCCCTCACCCCCGGTGTCCACCACCGGGTTCTAGGGTTTCCGCCACGACAGGCACCAATGACCTTCCGGCCACAGCCCCGAGCAGCCGCGTCCACAATAGAGGCTTTGAACAAGGTCCACTCGGATTCCATGTCCCCAGCCTCCCTCGGGATTTGTGAGAAGTTCTTCCGGAGGTGGGAGTTGAAGACCTCCCGGACAGGATCCTACTACCTACTAATACTGGGAACGTCTGGCAGAGGCCAGACGTTCCCAGTTCACCCTCACTACACGTTTGGGCTTGCCAGGTCTCTCTAGCCGAGTCCCCCGCCATCTGATCCAACTCACCACCAGGTGGTGATCAGTTGACAGCTCTGCTCCTCTCTTCACCCGAGTGTCCAAGACATACGGCCGCAGATAAAATGAAACAAAGACATGAAATCATAAAAACATTGACATCACTGTGTGAATATTGTTCCAAATGTAGAGTTGTAGTGGATTTTATATATACTTGCACATGTAAATAAGAAAGTCTATGGTTTAAATTAATACATAAAGAAATATATGACAATTATTAAGGGATATTATGAAGAATATTAGGAGGAATGTATTGTAAAGCATAAGAGGATGTCAGGTTTATTATTGTAACTGTTTGTTGATGACAAATGTAATGAATAACTGTAAAATGCATGAGAATTAATGGGATTTTATTCTGAAGGGATGTTTTAGCTAAAATGGATGCCGATGTAATAGGAAATTACACTTTTATTCTGAAGGAGCGAGGGCACTTCTTGTCCTTGACCGAAAGTGTGACGTTTGACCCTGCCATCTTAGAATAATTAGCTTTAGCGAACAGAACATCTGCATTCTTTAAACTAGCCAATTGTACTAACCTTTAGGTGTGAACTCATTTGCATGCCGGACTAATAGCCGTAGCCTTTGTGCTGGAGTTTTAGAGTTCTACCTGGGGTGAGGAGGACAAGACAGGCCTGCTTACAGAGCTGAGTCAGACTGTGGCGTCTTTTCTCATTCCAACTCTATGATCGTGAACCTTAACTGACTATCAACTTTGCTATTCAATATTGTTAAACTTTAAATCATTGGATCCTGAATTTTCCTGCGGCCACAGGACCCATGGTTTTGAATTATTCTTTCACAAACTATCATTTAACTTATTCATCACTTGTGTAGAGCAGAAACACTACAATAATAAACTACAAAATAGCAACAGTACAAATTATGTGAAACTTTATTAAAGCGTGTCTATAAAGTGCCAATAAAATATCAGATTATCCAACACAAAATTATAAAATGTACTAATTAAGTGGACAAAATAATAACTGAGAAAGCTTCTATTTGTTTGTAGAAATTCTCACACCAAGAGATAAAAACTGCATATATAAAATGTGTTGATGCCAGGTTACAACAAAAAACGAATATGTTTTAAATTAAATCCATTATAGAGGGAGCTGGAAAATATTGTACATTCAGCGATTTACAAGTGATTTTAGTATTAATATGACTTCTATAGCAGAGAAACATGAGAACAATGATACTGCAGGAACATCATTTTCAACCAGCTTATCATCTAGGAGAAACTTACAAACACCAGGAATCTGTTGGAAAAGCCTGGATTTGCTCATTCAATTCAATTCAGTTTATTTTGTATAGCCCAATATCACTCATGACAAAAGAAGAACAGAATACTAGTTAAAAGATAAGTAAGAAACAAGGTGGATTCAGTCAATGTATGCTGGCTGCCCAAGTAATAAATACTAATAAATAATAGCAATACCCTCCTTTTAGTAAACCAGATGAAGTGTAAACACATCAAATGTCCTTTCAGAAGTCCTCCATAGATCCTTCCTGGTGCTGCAGGAAGCGGATCAGACCACCAGGCAGCGGCAACTTCTTCAACCGGCGGCGTCCAACCAGTTGCAGAACCTGCAGCCTGCAGAGCTGCAGCAGTGGGCGCGGAGGGGCTGAAAAACCACAAACTGGTGACATTACTGGAAACTATGAGACAAACTGGTGACATCACTGGAAAATATGAAACAAACTGGTGACATCACTGGAAACTACGAGACGAACTGGTGATATCTCTGGAAACTACGAGACGAACTGCTGACATCGCTGAAAACTACGAGACAAACTGGTGACATCACTGGAAACTATGAGACAAACTGGTGACATCATTGGATACTATGAGACGAACTGGTGATATCTCTGGAAACTACGAGACGAACTGGTGATATCTCTGGAAACTACGAGACGAACTGCTGACATCGCTGAAAACTACGAGACAAAATGGTGACATCACTGGTAACTATGAGACAAACTGGTGACATCATTGGATACTATGAGACAAACTGGTGACATCACTGGAAACTATGAGACAAACTGGTAAAATCACTGGAAACTACGAGACAAACTGGTGACATCACTGGAAACTATGAGACAAACTGGTGACATCACTGGAAACTATGAGACAAACTGGTGACATCACTGGAAACTATGAGACAAACTGGTGACATCACTGGAAACTGAGACAAACTGGTGACATCACTGGAAACTACGAGACAAACTGGTGACATGACTGGAAACTATGAGACAAACTGGTAAAATCACTGGAAACTATGAGACAAACTGGTAAAATCACTGGAAACTACGAGACAAACTGGTGATATCACTGGAAACTACGAGACAAACTGGTGACATGACTGGAAACTATGAGACAAACTGGTAAAATCACTGGAAACTATGAGACAAACTGGTAAAATCACTGGAAACTACGAGACAAACTGGTGACAGCAATGGAAACTATGAGACAAACTGGTGACATCACTGGAAACTGAGACAAAGTGGTAAAATCACTGGAAACTACGAGACAAACTGGTGATATCACTGGAAACTATGAGACAAACACCATAACACTTTTTCATAACATGTTTATTGGGGGACCATCTAATAGGTCAATTGTTTATTAGTTAATGATCCACCTGCTTTGTCCTTTATGACGCTCCAGCCAGTGTAACTGTCCAGGTGTTCCATCATTCTGGAGCAGAGAGTCACATGTCCAACGTAGTCCAACAGGACGTCAATGATCGGCCCCGCCCATCGACAGATACTAGGTGCTGAAATCATCTCACAGAACTGTAAATGAATCACACGACTGTCAATCAATCAAATAAGTGTCAATTAATCACAGGACTGTCAATCAATTGCAGAACTGTCAGTCAATCACTGAAATCACAACTTTTGAATCCCTGTAGTAAATAAAGTTCAAACAGTGTTGACTTTTCCTTTAACTCCGTTGTGTAGTTCTATATTTAAATGTTTCAAACAGATTTGGGTCACCTGAACGCCGCCCTTTTGCTGGGTAACTCGGTCAGTTTCGTGGAGGTCCCTCTCTGACAGCGTGGTTTTGATTGGTGGATGTGGTCCGTTACCATTGACACAGTTGAAGCATGACAGGGCGTGACCTCCGTGGTCCAGCAGGTACTTGAACATAGGCAGGTACTTCATGGAGAACAGGTAGACGGCGGGGAAAGTGGTGGGGTGTGTAGGGATGGAGGCGTTGATGTCAGCTCCGTGCTCCACCAGCAGAGTGACGGTCTGGATGCAGCCCTGTCTCGCCGCCACCAACAGCGGCCTGAACACATCAAGGTTTGGGTCGGCACCAGCCTCCAGCAACATGTGCACTGCGTTGATGTTGTTGTTGATGACGGAGAAGTAGAGTGCCGTGCTGCGGCGGTCCTGGTACAGCCTCAATCGTTCTTCTGACAGCTGAGCATTGACATCGAAGCCCGCTTTGATCAGAACCTCCAGGACGTCTTCACGGTTACGCTCAGTGGCCAGGTGGAGCGGGCTAATGCCAGTCTGCCGGACTCTGGACTTACTGGTTGGCGAGATCAACTTGGAGACGATGCTGGAAACAGGAGACATTCCAGGAATTAGATTAGACCGACACTGAGCTATTAGAAACAGACGTACATTTCCATTGACGAAACCCGCAGTTTTCTCAAATTGCTGTGAGACTAATCAACACATTAGATTGTTTATTAATTTGCGTTGGTTCAGGGGGCTCACTGAACCCTATAGTGGCTGTAGCCAAAATGCATGTCAATAACAAATAACTAATCATTTATTGTAATGCCTTGCTCTTTAATAATAAATACAAAGGGAAAACTAATTGTGTGATTTTCCGAAACCGAAAGTTCTGGGCTAATTCTGTGGTATGGTAGCCTCCATGGGCACCCATGACAAGAAGGAGTGTTTACTTGCCTCTTTCAGCACTACTGCCTTGAAAAAAGATCTTTTGACACAATCAAAAATATTGCAGACAATAGTTGGTGTGCCTACTATATATGATTTATACAGTACCTACATCGTTTATTCGGATGAGCCTCTGTCTACAACACTGGCTCTGGTCTGGGGAACTTCCTTTCCCTTAATCAACATACTATATTTGATCGGTTCTGTTAAATATGGCAGACAATAGTTGGTGTGCCTACATGTCACTTCCTCTCTGAGCAGCGACATGGAGCGGTAATAACCCGGTCTTTCCACATTTGTTGGCGTCAGCGTTCTGAGAGAGGAGGAGCTCCACAATTTCTTCATGTCCATTTTTAGCAGCTTCATACAGAGCTGTTGCTCCATCAGCAGCCTGAGCATTAATGTCTGCACCTGTAGGGAGACAGGGAAGGGTTCAGGGTTCAGGGACAAGAGTGGGGTCTTCAGGGTTCAGGGCTCTGGATTCCCATTTGGTACAATAGTTATCAAATTGGAAAGTTTATGTCATGGGAAGCAAATATTGTAATATTATATTATTAGTATTATTATTCTGTTAATTTGGTAGGCATCTATTGAACTGTAAGGGGGATCCCTCCTGTGGTGTTCTCTCTGTTTTTCCTTTTCCAATGCGAGGGTCCAAGGACAGAGGGTGTTGTTTGCTGTACAGATTGTGAAGTCCTCTGAGGAAAATTCACGTTTTGTGATATACAATAATTTTTTGTGATGCTGACTTCATGAAGGACACTGCAGGGTGTGTCAACATACTGTTTCCATCACAGGAACAAGTATATTCTGAGGAACTTAGGAACTTTACCTGTGTTTCAACTAGTGGAACTAGGCAATACGTTTAGTTCCTGAAAGATAGTATGATTGTTAGGATCCCTGTCTGCTCCTAGTGTGTGCTCCCCTGTTTTCCCCTCCTGTCTGTTTTGTTATTGTGGGCCATGTGCTGATGTCATGTGCTGATGTTTTGTTTTGTCAGCCTACAGTTTCCACCCCGGTTTCCGCCCACTACCACACCCCTCTCCTTTGGCTCAGCTGGGGCTCCTTCCAGTGAGCACCGCCAGCTGACTTAAGGACCACGGCGTTCCCTGGCGCCTTGTCAGTTCGTCCAGGTCACCAGTCTGGTTCCTTCTCGTGAGTTGGAACACCTATGTATGATTCCTTTGTGTTCTTTATTCTCCACACTACTCCGGTTACAGTCAGCGGGAGAACAATCAGATAAACCATACCGTGTTGGAGGAGGAGGCGCAGGATGGCGAGTTGCCCACTCTGAGCTGCAGTGAACAGTGGTGAGATGCCGTACATGTTGGAGAGCTTGTGTTTGGCTCCAGCCTTGAGCAGCATCTCACAGATCTCCAGGTTGTTTCGACATGCGGCTTCGTGCAGCGCTGTGCAACCCCAAATACAGTGAGTGTTCACCGCCACACCGTAGTTCAACAACACCGCCACCATCGCAGGGATGCTCCTCTCACAGGCTGCAAAGAAAAAACACAAGAGTTTATGAAAGGCAAATATCCTCTCAACTACTACTACTTCTGTTAACAGCAGCTGAGCCCAGATCAGTTCTTCTGGGGTTCACATGAACTCTTTAGACCAAGCTCTCTGATTAGCTGACCGGTTCTGTTAAAATGTGGACTCCTCCAAAATAGTGACGGTCAACAGTGAACCACTGAGACATAACTCAACATATTTGCTCAGGTGTTGGGCTTGAGCATCAGTTGGCACTGTTTTGCCAATGAAGGCAAAAATATAAAATAAAGAGTACTAAAATCAATTACTTTTGTATCCTACGAATACTCGACAAGGGATTTATTATTTTAAGAATAGCATAGCTCCTTTAGTAATGTCAGTGTATTAAACCGGGTGAACTGTGATGTGTTCATGTCAATCGGGGCTGACTTCATTTCCTGTAGGATTCACCTCTGTAAAGAGGAGTCTCTTTGTCAAAGTTCGGGATGTTTGGGTCCACTCCCTTTTCCAGCAGCACCTGAACACATCGCAGCTGGTCTTTGCTGACAGCGACCAGCAGCGCCGACTCACCGCGCTCCGTTCTCTTGTTGATCATCCCAGGCTGAGCTGCCACAGACACAAGAAAGAACTTCTTTGAATTTATGTTGTGATGTAAGATAAGATATTCCTTTATTAGTCCTGCAGTGGGGAAATGTACAGGATTACAGCAACAAACAGGGTAAAGTGCAAGAGACATAGTAAATAATGAATAATAAATAAATAATAAACAGTAAAAAAAACTGTAATATAAACAGTAAAGAATCCAGAAAGACTGAATATTATACAGACAGAATAAATATAATTATTCTGCACAGTGTAATTATGTGTGTCTGTGTGTGTGTGTGTCTGTGTGTGTGTGTGTGTGTGTGTGTGAGTGTGAGTGTGAGTGTGAGTGTGTGTGTGTGCATGTGTGTGTGTGTGTGTGTGTGTGTGTGTGTGTGAGTGTGTGTGTGTGCGTGTGTGAGTGTGAGTGTGAGTGTGTGTGTGTGCATGTGTGTGTGTGCGTGTGTGTGTGTGTGTGTGTGTACATATCTACCTGACAGCAGCACTTGCAGACATGTGTCCTGACCAAACCACGCCGCCTGGTGGATTGCGAGCCAGCCCGGTTCATTCTGCAGCATCAGGTTTGTTCCCAGACGCATCGCCAACGCTTCCACTCTGCTCACATCACCAACACGGATGGCTTTGAACAAAGGCTCCTCCTCCCTGCAGGAAAAATATCCATGAGCCCCCTGTCTCACCTGACCTCCCCACCTCATCCATCAATCCATCCATTCATTCATTCATCAATCCATCATCCCATTAAATCATCAAGCCATCCATCCATCAATCCATCAGTCCATTAACTAATCAATCCATCAATCCATCAACTCATCCATCAATGCACCCATCAATTCATCTTTAAATCCATCCATCAATCCATTTATCCAATCTTCTATCCACCTATCGATGCATCCATTATCTATTGCTTCTGTCCATCCGGGGAGAGGGATCCTCTGTTGCTCTCCTGAAGGTTTCTTCCCTTTTTTCCCTGTAAAAGGTTTTTTTCGGGTTTTTTGGGAGTTTTTCCTGATCCGATGTGAGGTCAAAGATCAGGGATGTTGTATGTTTACAGATTGTAAAGCCCTACAAATTACAAATTATCCTCAGAGGGCTTTACAATCTGTACACATACAATTTATCCATTGTCTTTCGCTTATCCGAGCCAGGTTGCAGGCTTAGGAGGTATTTTGAATGTCTCTCTCGCCAGCAACCAACCCAGCGGCAATTACATTTCATTGACATTTCAAAACCGGCCATGATACTGGACTGGAATAGCAACTGAGGCCGCATGGCTTACACAACAAAATGTCTGACGATGTAAAACTATGAAGATGGCTGAATCAATAATGGCCACCGGTATGTCTGGGTTTGCAAAACTATCTATGCAGGACTCCGATCAACCAGAATGACAATCGAAAGGCAGAAAAATAAAAAGATAATTTAGATGTGATAAAAAAAATATAATAAATCACCAGCAATTGCTAAAAGAAACAAAACTTCTTAAATTTAACCACTGAGTAGAATGCAGGGGGCCCAAATATAAAGGACCGAAATCAATATTTAAAGCCCAAGTGCACTGACGCTTTTCTGCACTGGAAAACAAATTCCACATCCAAGTTCCAACAGTATTCTCCCTGTCATGTAACAATGAGTGGACGTCTACTAAACAGAAGTCTGAATAATTTCATTCTTCTTCTTTTGGGAAAATAAATCTATTACAACTATAATTAAACATTATGTGTCTGTATTGTAATGCTAATTATTAAATAAAAGAAGAAGAACATCATTATGACAGGTAATTAATAATATTGTACAGTATGTCTTCTTTGTTTTAACATTTTCAAACCACAAAGTTAAGCCTTAATGATGTGCTGTACAATGAGCACCAACAGGAAGTCCTTCTCCTCTGGTAAAATACTCAAGTAAGATGTGTTGTAATTGTTCTTATACTCACAATATGTAGAATAATACAAACTATGTGAAACTACATACGGATCCGGAGGATTTGGAGAACTGTAGTGTGCATGTGCAGTGGTCTGGCCTGGAGGTGCATTGTGGAAGCTGTAGTCTGCAGGTGGATTGTGGGAGCTGTAGTCTGCAGGTGGATTGTGGGAGCTGTAGTCTGCAGGTGGATTGTGGGAGCTGTGCCTTGATAGATGAGTGTTTCTTGCTTCAGGGTTCAGGCTGCTTCTGTCAGGTTGGGAAGGAGGTGTGTTGGCAGTACCAGAGGTGATGGTATTGGAGGTGTTGCATGGCGTGTCAGTCAGACTGCGCTCGATGGCGAGCTGCAGCAACTCGTCATCACTCATGTTACTGTAGAGAGAATAATCCTCCAGTGCTTCAAAGTGAGAGATGCTGGCTGCTGCCATGATGGAGCTGTGGAGTCACAGTGGAAAAAATGTCAGTTCTATACAGATAAAACATCAGACAACAGACAGCAGTACTGACTTCATACAAGTCTATAGAGATAAAACATCAGACAACAGACAGCAGTACTAACTTTATAAAAGGTCTATAGAGATACAACCTCAGACAACAGACAACAGTACTGACTTTATAAAAGGTCTATAGAGATACAACCTCAGACAACAGACAACAGTACTGACTTTATAAAAGGTCTATAGAGATACAACCTCAGACAACAGACAGCATCATTGACTATAAAAGGTCTATAGAGATAAAGCATCAGACAACAGACAGCAGTACTGACTTCATACAAGTCTATAGAGATAAAACATCAGACAACAGACAGCAGTACTAACTTTATACAAGTCTATAGAGATAAAACATCAGACAACAGACAACAGTACTAACTTTATAAAAGGTCTATAGAGATACAACCTCAGACAACAGACAACAGTACTGACTTTATAAAAGGTCTATAGAGATACAACCTCAGACAACAGACAGCATCATTGACTATAAAAGGTCTATAGAGATAAAGCATCAGACAACAGACAGCAGTACTGACTTCATACAAGTCTATAGAGATAAAACATCAGACAACAGACAGCAGTACTGACTTCATACAAGTCTATAGAGATAAAACATCAGACAACAGACAGCAGTACTAACTTTATACAAGTCTATAGAGATAAAAGATCAGACAACAGACAACAGCACTGACAGTACAACGTCATCCAATCAGCACCTAAAAGCAGTAAAATGTGAATATTACTGACAGAAAACTACTCACATATTTTTAAGTGCTTTTCTATATTAATCCAGTTATTCCTCTGATTTAATACACGTCCATGTGTTATATGAGCCTGCTCTGCTTTCTGTAATGGAAACTCTACATTTCACTGTGTGTGTTTGTGTGTATGTGTGTGGGAGGGGGGTTGAGGTTTATTTCAAGGACCTGAATTCTGAGCTTGTTGATCAGCTGACTTCTTATGTTCCAAGTTTTTCTGAACCTGCAACAGGTCAATTGAACAAAATAATATGTTTAATGTAAAATATTGACCATGTTGTTTAATACACTGGATCAATACCAGATGTGTCCAGGAATAATCAAAGACCAGAATCCAATTATTAATTTTCTTCCCTGTGATGATCTCTGAGGTTATCTGAGATCTTTCAAAAATGTATCTGCAATCTGAAAATACCAGATCTATCCTGGTTTAGTACAGGTCTGTTCCAGGTTAATACCTGATCTTTTCAGTATTTCATTCAGGAGGGACTTGTTTAGAGTTTAGGAATAACTTATTAAAATTGTATATATTTTAACAGTGCTAAGTCTTTGGCGGTTGGACTTAATCAAGGCAGAATCCCCCTGGAGTCCAGACCCTGGTGGTGGTGGTGAAAAAGAATTTGCTGAAACCCGATGATGAAGGATGAGCAGGACTAACTGCTGAGGTGCCTGGGGTGGAGGTGACTGGGTGGAGGAGGGTTCCATCGGTTTTCCCTTTTTTTTTCTGTGGATCACCTGTGTTGGATTAGTCTCGTCAGCTCCGTTACCTCATGTTTCTTCCACCAATCAGCATTCAGGCTGCCCTTATGTCTACCCACCTTGTGTCTGTATTAATAATGTATTGTGTCTTTTGTCTGGTTGTCGATTCTGTTGTGTTTCCTGTTTGTATCTGTTGTGTTTCCTGTTTGTATCTGTTGTGTTTCCTGTTTGTATCTGCTGTGTTTCCTGTTTGTATCTGTTGTGTTTCCTGTTTGTATCTGATGTTTTTCCTGTTTGTATCTGTTGTGTTTCCTGTTTGTATCTGATGTTTTTCCTGTTTGTATCTGATGTTTTTCCTGTTTGTATCTGCTGTGTTTCCTGTTTGTATCTGATGTTTTTCCTGTTTGTATCTGTTGTGTTTCCTGTTTGTATCTGATGTTTTTCCTGTTTGTATCTGATGTTTTTCCTGTTTGTATCTGCTGTGTTTCCTGTTTGTATCTGTTGTGTTTCCTGTTTGTATCTGCTGTGTTTCCTGTTTGTATCTGCTGTGTTTCCTGTTTGTATCTGTTGTGTTTCCTGTTTGTATCTGTTGTGTTTCCTGTTTGTATCTGCTGTATTTCCTGTTTGTATCTGCTGTATTTCCTGTTTGTATCTGCTGTATTTCCTGTTTGTATCTGTTGTGTTTCCTGTTTGTATCTGTTGTGTTTCCTGTTTGTATCTGCTGTGTTTCCTGTTTGTATCTGCTGTGTTTCCTGTTTGTATCTGTTGTGTTTCCTGTTTGTATCTGCTGTGTTTCCTGTTTGTATCTGCTGTGTTTCCTGTTTGTATCTGTTGTGTTTCCTGTTTGTATCTGTTGTGTTTCCTGTTTGTATCTGTTGTGTTTCCTGTTTGTATCTGCTGTATTTCCTGTTTGTATCTGCTGTATTTCCTGTTTGTATCTGTTGTGTTTCCTGTTTGTATCTGCTGTATTTCCTGTTTGTATCTGTTGTGTTTCCTGTTTGTATCTGTTGTGTTTCCTGTTTGTATCTGTTGTGTTTCCTGTTTGTATCTGCTGTATTTTATGTTTATATCTGATGTTTTTCCTGTTTGTATCTGCTGTGTTTCCTGTTTGTATCTGTTGTGTTTCCTGTTTGTATCTGCTGTATTTCCTGTTTGTATCTGTTGTGTTTCCTGTTTGTATCTGTTGTGTTTCCTGTTTGTATCTGCTGTATTTCCTGTTTGTATCTGTTGTGTTTCCTGTTTGTATCTGCTGTATTTCCTGTTTGTATCTGTTGTGTTTCCTGTTTGTATCTGCTGTATTTCCTGTTTGTATCTGTTGTGTTTCCTGTTTGTATCTGTTGTGTTTCCTGTTTGTATCTGCTGTGTTTCCTGTTTGTATCTGTTGTGTTTCCTGTTTGTATCTGTTGTGTTTCCTGTTTGTATCTGTTGTGTTTCCTGTTTGTATCTGCTGTATTTCCTGTTTGTATCTGTTGTGTTTCCTGTTTGTATCTGTTGTGTTTCCTGTTTGTATCTGCTGTGTTTCCTGTTTGTATCTGCTGTGTTTCCTGTTTGTATCTGTTGTGTTTCCTGTTTGTATCTGTTGTGTTTCCTGTTTGTATCTGCTGTATTTCCTGTTTGTATCTGCTGTATTTCCTGTTTGTATCTGTTGTGTTTCCTGTTTGTATCTGCTGTATTTCCTGTTTGTATCTGTTGTGTTTCCTGTTTGTATCTGTTGTGTTTCCTGTTTGTATCTGCTGTATTTTATGTTTATATCTGATGTTTTTCCTGTTTGTATCTGCTGTGTTTCCTGTTTGTATCTGTTGTGTTTCCTGTTTGTATCTGTTGTGTTTCCTGTTTGTATCTGCTGTATTTTATGTTTATATCTGATGTTTTTCCTGTTTGTATCTGCTGTGTTTCCTGTTTGTATCTGTTGTGTTTACTGTTTGTATCTGCTGTATTTCCTGTTTGTATCTGTTGTGTTTCCTGTTTGTATCTGTTGTGTTTCCTGTTTGTATCTGCTGTATTTCCTGTTTGTATCTGTTGTGTTTCCTGTTTGTATCTGCTGTGTTTCCTGTTTGTATCTGCTGTGTTTCCTGTTTGTATCTGTTGTGTTTCCTGTTTGTATCTGCTGTGTTTCCTGTTTGTATCTGTTGTGTTTCCTGTTTGTATCTGCTGTGTTTCCTGTTTGTATCTGTTGTGTTTCCTGTTTGTATCTGTTGTGTTTCCTGTTTGTATCTGCTGTGTTTCCTGTTTGTATCTGTTGTGTTTCCTGTTTGTATATGCTGTATTTCCTGTTTGTATCTGTTGTGTTTCCTGTTTGTATCTGTTGTGTTTCCTGGTTGTATCTGCTTTATTTCCTGTTTGTATCTGTTGTGTTTCCTGTTTGTATCTGTTGTGTTTCCTGTTTGTATCTGTTGTGTTTCCTGTTTGTATCTGTTGTGTTTCCTTTGTGGGTACTTAGTGGTTACGGGACGACCCCTCATCCCTATGAGCCACAGCCGACCCAAAGTAAGAGTAAGGCTGGATTAAAGAGCCACTCGTTTCTGTTTGACTAGTAAAACTATCTGTTCAACTGGTGCTGACAAAGATCGAGCTTGTGGAGAAAATAGTTGTCTGACATCAAGGATATGGAATAAATTAGTATGACTGAATCTTTGTGCTGTAACATGAAATAATTGGTTTGCTGTCAGAATGTCTCCATATTTTGTTTGTGATGTTCTACTGAACATAATCTGAAGATGATCTGAAGGAAACCCATAGTAAATTATGTGACATGTTAAATAGATTTGTATTCTACACTTCCAGTTATATAAAAGACACAGTGACACGGGTAAAATGTCATTGTCAGCATTTAGATAAATATTAAAACATCATCTTCAAAAGAAGAGCTGTTGGGAAATGTGAGGTTTTTTTATTTAAAATCAGGTCAATGTGGTATGAAACCAGAATGACCAGTTCAACTCAATTCAATTCAATTCAGTTTATTTTGTATAGCCAAATATCACAAATTTGCCTCAGAGGGCTTTACAACCTGTACACAGAAGAACTGCCAGAGAAATGACCACCGGACACAGAAAGCCTTGGAAAATATAAGCCACGAAAGTCTTACGTTTAGGAGTGATTTTATCTTTAACAGTTGTTTCAGGTTTTAAGACCCAAGCTAATCTAACAAGCTAAGAAGCTTGCTAGCTACCTTTTCATTGAACAAAGTGTTACCGATTAGCTCATTGGCTACACCTACTTGCTATGCGAGCAGTTCGATGACATCACGCATCACTTTGTGTCGCAACCTGCTCATAAAAGGGGTGATGTCATAGTGCAGGAAGCACAGGAGTCTCATCGGTAGTGGTAGAGTGCAGATCAGCTTGAGTCTCTTGACTCCGACCAGACATCTGCTCTCCAACCTGCAGAGCTGCATCAGAGGGTGAGGAGGAACTGAAAACCCAGAGGACCAGTTAGAGGGTCTGAACCGACCTGGGCTCTCTGGGTTAGGGTTAGGGCTAGAAAACAGTAGTTGTTTACTTTTTGTAGATGTTGTTTACTTTGTGCAGATGTTGTTGACTGTTTGCAGATGTTGACTGTTTGTAGGTGGACGGCATAGTTCAGGTGTCTGGGGGGGTTAGGATGTTTCCTTCTGGGGTGTGATACAAAGGGAACAGCAGGGGCAGGATGGGCTGGGGATGAGGATGAAGATGTGCACTCATCAGAGTCTGAAGGTGTTGGTGAGGAAGGCTTCTGCTCCTGTTCACCTCAGACGGCACCATGTTGGATCTATCGGTTGGAAAAAGAAACAGCTGTTCAGAAAAGGTCCAATCAGTTTGCTTCAGACTGCAGTCAGAATAAGTGGTTCCCATTAAATCCCAGTAACAGGGATAAATAAGTGGTTCCCATTAAATCCCAGTAACAGGGATAAATAAGTGGTTCCCATTAAATCCCAGTAACAGGGATAAATAAGTGGTTCCCATTAAATCCCAGTAACAGGGATAAATAAGTGCTCTGCTTGGAAACGGCAGCTGGTTATTTTTAATGTGGCTCAACCTGCTGGTAAATGTGAGCTTGGTGAATGGAAGTTATGGAGGTCAGTGGTGTTTCTTTCTCGGTCCTCAAGCCAAAGTATTCAAACTCCCTGAGAGCTGCTGGTCAGCTGAAAAGAGCTATAAATATATGCTATAAATCACAGAAGCAACTGGACAGACATATTAACTACCAATAATATGTATGAGCCTGTACTTTATATTATAAAGAGGTACATTTTACTTTGAACCTTTCATTGTTTGACCTGTGACTTTAGGAGATCCTTCTCCATAAATCCACCTAAAACTTAACTTCAAAACATTATTTAAGATATTAGAATAGAATAAACACAAAAGTACATCAAATAATGTCAAAATAAAAAACACAATGTTACACAAAAAAGTCCTAACATTGGAATACATAAGTCAACACAACGAAATTCCATAATAAAGGAACAGAAACATAGCTTTACATTTTATTTGCTTTTATCCACAGAGACTTACAATCATACACCGTAGAACAGCTACGGGTTAAGAGCCTTGCTCAAGGACACATCGACTAGGGCTACAAGCCGGGGATCGAACCACCGATCCTCTGGTTGAAAGACAGACCTGCTAGCCACTGACCCACAGTCGCCCATCTTGTTGTACCATATGTTCTATATTGACACAGCCTGAGGAACAGTGAGTGACCAGCACACACACACACGCACACGTACACACATGCACACACACACACACACATATGCAAACACAAACTAATCCTTTATTGTGTACTCTTTTAACTTGTTTGCTGTAGTTATTTACTCTGATATATTATTATTGTTATCTATCTATATGAATTGTATATGTGTATGTTGTTGTCTCTTAATGCTTTGGCAATACTGGCAATACAGAGAGAGAGAGAGATACAGAGAGACATAGAGAGAGAGAGAGAGAGAGAGAGAGAGCAAGAGAGAGAGAGAGAGACACGGGGGAGAGAGAGACAGAGAGAGAGAGACATACACAGAGAGACATAGAGAGAGAGAGAGAGAGAGAGAGCAAGAGAGAGAGAGAGAGACACGGGGGAGAGAGAGACAGAGAGAGAGAGAGAGAGAGAGAGTCGTCTCCAACAGCAGCTCTCACTGAACAACGCTGTTTTATTCAACGTGCTCCTCAGAGGTGGAGATGGCTGAACCAATCAGGACTCACGATGCCGAACAGGAGAATGTCGGCGCTGTTTGAAGTCTCTGACTGATTGACAGATTTCTTCTGTGGTTCTATTTGTGAACGGGCTCTTCCTGGTTAGTGACCGCCTCCCCTGCTCTCATCGGGGATGCTCGGCTCTGCCATCCGCCGCCTGCTCTCCCACTACCAACCAGTGTGATACTGGGACGCTTCCAGTGCCAGATGTTCTCCAGCAGCAGGATGACTGTGAACCAGTCCAGCCTGCTGTACGGACCGCTGGAGGAGCTGCAGGAGCTCGCCTTCATCGAGAGGCCAATACGCAGGAGTCTCAAGGTATGTCCACCGCTTTATGAATATGAGCATGCGACATGTGATGAAGAAGAGGATGCAGATGCTGCTGAGCATGCGACATGTGTAGTGATGAAGATAGTGGTAAGAATGAGTCAGGAAGAGGAAGAGGAGCAGCCTCCACGCAGGAACCAGAGGGAGACCCGCTATGTGCGCAGCATGACGCAGTTTCTGGCTGTCTGTCTGACCGCCTGTCTGTCTGACCGCCTGTCTGTCTCACTGCAGGCAGGCAGCAAGTATCTCTTGATCTATAATAATCAATTAATCACTTTAATCACACAAAATATAGAGAGAATCAATAAGTTATTGTTAAACTGATATATTTAACATATTAACAGCTTTCATCATATAATAAGTTTATAATATTAACGTTCATTGCTTGTTATAACTTTGTTATAATCTTATTAGAACTACGTTTTTCTTTATTATATTATCTAAATATACAGCTATTAAATAATAAACACAGTCTGTTATCAACCAGTTATTCATCTTTGTACACTGATTATACCTGATAAATACTCATATTTATTTACTGTTTTTGACTGATGTATAAATCATTACTGAATTAATAATGAACCATCAGTGATGATAAAACATTCACTTCTGAGAAGAATCATCATTTCATGTGTTTCAACAATGATTAGAATTATTACTACTTAGAATTATGAAAAAAATACTTTTCTATAACTCAAATTAACCTAAAGCTGAAGTGGGCGGGGCCACGAGCGGCTTTTTCTTCCTTTCCTCCTTTTTAAGACTGTTGGTGGAAGGGCGGGGCTTTCTGTTGATGATGACGTCAGGGGGCGGGGTGTGTGGGTCCTCTTGTGGGTGAAACCCCGACGTCATGACGACGCAGTCACACACCCCCATTTCCTCCTACACACACGTTTATTTTTATTTATCTGCGTCCTAAACCTTTTATTGTAGATATCTGTATGAGCTCTCTCTCTATACTGTATATATATATATATATATATTATATATATATATATATATATATATATATATATATACACACACACACACACACACACACACACACACTTACACACACAGTATATTACGTAACAGACACCCCTCGTTAAAGGGTTAACCTCACTGACTTTCTCTGGTGTTTTTGATGAATCCATATTGTGAAATCATATTGTGTTGAAGCTCCAGGTGGTTCAGGTCTCTTTTCTGTTCCTTGAATGACGCTATTTGTGAGATCCGAATTACATTGTGGATTATAGAACTGGATTAGAAGATTAGATTAGAGTGCTAGTAAATGTGATGCATTATGTCTCTGCTCGGCTTCTGCCAATCAGCTTGTAGCTCCTTCACTTCGAGCTAAACACTCAAAGTCCCGACTGTTTGCTGTGCTGGCTCCTCATTGGTGGAATGAGCACCCCATTGACATCAGGACAGGAAGTCTCTACAGACTAAAAACACATCTGTTTGACTACAACTTGAATAGGGAAGGTAGCGCCGTAGAAAGTAGAAAGTTGTCATTCAACAACTGACAACATTCCTTAACACTAGCACTTTTGGACTACATCGTATGCAGTTTGGCTTTAGAACTAATCATTCCACAGAAACTGCTACCTTGCACGTAATAGATAAAATCAAGGCTCTACAAAGGAGGAGTAGTTGGTGCTGTATTTTTAGATCTTTTGATACAGTCAATCATGATGTTTTAATATCTAAACTCTCTAAATTTAACTTCTCATCTGAAGCACTGGAATGGATGTCTTCATATTTATCAAACAGGATGCAATGTGTTAAAGTTTGTGATACACTGTCCAGAAACAGGGAATACACAATGGGTGTTCCACAAGGGTCAGTGTTAGGTCCCTTATTATTTAGTTTGTACATCAATGATCTCCCTGAACAGTGTCATGATGTAGAACTGCAAATGTATGCAGATGACACTGTTGTTTACACACATGCAAAAACTACTGAGATAGCAGCTGACAAGCTAACAAATGCATTGGAAAGGATCACACACTGGCTTCATCAATCATGTCTGAGTCTCAATGTCAACAAGACAAAAGCTATGTTTTTCTCCAAAACCACAACACAACCTCCTGATGCTGATATTCTTATCAAAGGTGAAAGGATTTAAATTGTTGCTGATCATAAATATCTTGGCGTGATAACTGCAAGAAACATGTAAAGAGAATGGTCAAAACTATAAAGTACAATTTGGCTAATTTTAAACATATCAGAAACTGTCTCTCTCTGGATGCTTCCAAGATCTTTATGCATGCCATGGTCCTTTCCCATATGTCATATTGCATTACATATTGGGGGAAGGCTGGTGAAACAACCATAAAACCACTGGAATCCCTATATAAACAAACTGGAAAAAAAGCCATTAGATTTTCATCACTGTGGGATACTGGAGAAATACAATCTGCTGAGCTTTGTGAATTTTAGACTATTTTCAAATTTGTAAAAGTGGTCTATAAAATTCTAAATGGTCTGGCCCCTCTACTGGGTGACCTGAGTTGCTCAGTGAGTTCAATGAGCTCCACCTGAATAGCCTCCATACGTGACTGCACCGTTCCATTTCACCGCACTGCATTCGGTCAATCATTCTTTTCTGTGGAAGCCACAAATCAGTGGAACACCCTGCTGGACGTGGTGTGTTGTGTGTTCTTCTTATCACATATACTGCTGTATTGTCTTATCCTGTACTGTTTGCTATTGTTTTCTGTTTGTTATGGCCTGTCAAGGGACTACAGATGCAAATGAGCTGTAGCTACAATCTGGTACAGTGCATGTTTTAACTGTACATGGTCCCTTTTAAATAAAGATAGAATAATAGTAGTAGCACTTTAGTAGCACTTAAATGTCTCTTACTGATAGCACTTTATAGTTTAACTTTATTGAAGAAATTGTACTTTCTCCATTCTTGTTGTTCTGAGTTTGGACTCATGGTTTAATGCACTTATTGTAAGTCGCTTTGGATAAAAGCGTCAGCTAAATGACATGTAATGTAATGTAAAGTAATGTAATGTAATGTAATGTAATGTATGTCAGTCAGGGTCGTCACAGGTATAGAAGTACAAACACGTCTCTTTACCTTAAAACACACCTGTGAACATGGTGATGTCATCCAGGCGATACGTCAACTATAAATAGAGGTATAAAGATAATTATGAACTCAAAGACAGTTACAATCTGTATTAATTTATTATCATAATTAATCTTTAATCTAAAAACTGAATGTGTTTGTTCTTTCAGACCGCAGAGGAGATCGATCAGCTAACTGTGGATGAAGACCTGAACGACATCGAGAGAGCCGTCTACCTGCTGAGGTAAAAACTGAATACCTGCTCAGGTAAGAGCTGAATACCTGCTCAGGTAAAAGCCATCTACCTGCTCATGCAAGAGCCGTCTACCTGCTCAGGTAAAAGCTGAATGCCTGCTCAGGTAAGAGCCGTCTAGCTGCCCAGGTGAGAGCTGAATACCTGCTCAGTTGAGAGCCGTCTACCTGCTCAGGTAAAAGCTGAATACCTGCTCATGTAAAAGCTGAATACATGTTGAGGTGAGAGTTGATTACCTGAATACCTGTTCATGTGAACGCTGTATTAAATGTGAAAAGAGTCCAGAAGAAAACAGGAGAATTCAGAATAATGAACCCTTCATTGGTTGAAGTATGTCTCCTGGTCTTCAGGTGGAGAAGCTCTTCTGCCCTCTCTCTCTCTGATCCAGTAAACTGATGAAACCTCAAAGGTACACAGCCTGTAGTCGGATCCCAAAGACTCTAAACTAGTTTACTGAACTCATTCAACGGCTAAAACACTGAAACCTTCCCGACAGAAGTTTGGGTATTTCAACATATAAGGCAAAATCGGGATCAGTGTGTTGCTAAAATTCTGCACCTTTTGATACTGATTCTGATACTTACGACCCTAACTATAAACCTAAACCAGTCCTAACTATAAACCTGATCTAGTCCTAACTATAAAATCGAACCATTCTGAACTATAAACCTGAACCAGCCCTAACTATAAAGCCGAACCAGTCCTAACTATAAACCTGAACCAGCCCTAACTATAAAGCAGAACAAGTCCCAACTATAAACCTGAATCAGCCCTAACTATAAACCTGCATCAGCCCTAACTATAAACATGATCCAGCCCTAACTATAGACCTGAACCAGTCATAACTACAAACCTGAACCAGTCATAACTATAAACCTGAACCAGTCCTAATTATAAACCTGAACCAGACCTAACTATAGACCTGAACCAGTCCTAATTATAAACCTGAACCAGACCTAACTATAGACCTGAACCAGTCCTAATTACAAAGCTGAACCATTCCTAACTATAAACCTGAGTTAGCAGTAACTATACACCTGAACCAGCCGTAACTATAAACCTGAACAAGTCCTAACTATAAACCTGCTCTCTATGTTATTCCTCTCATGTCAGTGTGGGTCAGGAGGTGCAGAGAGCGAGTGTCATCAGTAACCTGCCGAGCCTCGTTCGTCAGAATCCAGCCGAGACTTTCCGTCGGGTCGTACCAAAGGTCCGGGTATGTACACAGTAACATAAGTCAGTTATAGTTATGTCAGTATTACAGATGGGTAGTAAGTGGACAGGCATTCTGGGAAATGGCAGGTGTGTCATTCAGGTAACCTGTCCTGTCTGTCTGACTCAGGAGGTCCTGAATGGAGCCGGAGCAGAGATCCAGCTGGCAGCAGCAGCGTCATTCTTAACCATACTGCAGGATGACATCATCCTGATCCACACTCACACTTTCTCCATCCTGAAGACTGTCCTGCTGCACCTCAACCACCGAGACACAGGTTAAATTCAATTCAATTAATTTTGTATAGTCCAAAATCCCAAATTTACCTGTAAACGTACGAGATCTTCTGACCTTTGACCATCACATCCTCTGAACTATGACCCATCAATTCAGGGACAACTTCCCAAAAACAGCAGCAGTGGATATGGTAGAATAATAATGAGAAGGTAACAGCACAGACACACAGGTAACATCGCCTGAACCACCTGAACCACGAGATACAGGTTACATCACCTGAACCACATGAATCACCGAGATACAGTTTACATCACCTGAACCACCAAAACCACCAATATACAGGTTACATCACCTGAACCACCTGTAACGCCGAGATACAGGTTACATCACCTGAACTACCGAGATACAGGTTACATCACCTGAACCACATGAATCACCGAGATACAGTTTACATCACCTGAACCACCAAAACCACCAATATACAGGTTACATCACCTGAACCACCTGTAACGCCGAGATACAGGTTACATCACCTGAACTACCGAGATACAGGTTACATCACCTGAACCACCGAGATACAGGTTACATAATCCAAACCACCGAGCTACAGGTTATACCACCTAAACCACCTGAACCTCCGAGATACAGGTTACATCACCTGAACCACCTGTACCACTGAGTTAGAGGTTACATCTCCCGAACCATCGAGATACAGGTTACATCACCTAAACCACCTAAACCACCTAAACCACCTGAACCACCTGAACCTCCGAGATACAGATTACATCACCTAAACCACCTAAACCACCTGAATCAACTGAATCAACTGAACCACCTGAACCTCCGAGATACAGATTACATCACCTAAACCACCTAAACCACCTGAATCAACTGAACCACCTGAAGCACCGAGACACAGGTTACATCACCTGAACCATCTGAACCACCGAGATACAGGTTACATCACCCGAACCACCTGAACAACCAAGATACGGGTTACATCACCTAAACCACCGAGATACAGGTTACTTCACCTGAACCAGCAGAACCATCGAGTTGCACGTTACATCATCTAAACAACCCGAACAACCCGAACCACCGAGATGCGGGTAACATCACCTAAACCACCGAGATACAGGTTACTTCACCTGAACCATCTGAACCACCTGAACCACCGAGATACAGGTTACATCACCTAAACCACCGAGATACAGGTTACTTCACCTGAACCATCTGAACCACCTGAACCACCAATATACAGGTTACATCACCTGAACCACCTGTAACGCCGAGATACAGGTTACATCACCTGAACCACCGAGATACAGGTTACTTCACCTGAACCATCTGAACCACCTGAACCACCAATATACAGGTTACATCACCTGAACCACCTGAAACATCGAATTACATGTTACATCACCCAAACCACCTGAATCACCAAGATACAGGTTACATCACCTGAACCACCTGAAACATCGAATTACATGTTACATCACCCAAACCACCTGAATCACCAAGATACAGGTTACATCACCTGAACCATCTGAACCACCGAGATACAGTTTACATCACCTGAACCACCGAGATACAGATTACATCACCTGAACCACCAAGATACAGGTTACATCCCCTAAACGACCCAAACCACCCGAACCGAGATGCAGGTTACATCACCTGAACCAGCAGAACCATCGAGATGCACGTTACATCATCTAAACGACCCGAACAACCCGAACCACCGAGATGCGGGTAACATCACCTAAACCACCTAAACCACCTGAACCACCGAGATACAGGTTACATCACCCGAACCACCTGAACAACCAAGATACGGGTTACATCACCTAAACCACCGAGATACAGGTTACTTCACCTGAACCAGCAGAACCATCGAGTTGCACGTTACATCATCTAAACAACCCGAACAACCCGAACCACCGAGATGCGGGTAACATCACCTAAACCACCGAGATACAGGTTACTTCACCTGAACCATCTGAACCACCTGTACCACCGAGATACAGGTTACATCACCTAAACCACCGAGATACAGGTTACTTCACCTGAACCATCTGAACCACCTGTACCACCGAGATACAGGTTACATCACCTAAACCACCGAGATACAGGTTACTTCACCTGAACCATCTGAACCACCTGAAGCACCGAGACACAGGTTACATCACCTAAACCACCTGAAACATCGAATTACATGTTACATCACCCAAACCACCTGAATCACCAAGATACAGGTTACATCACCTGAACCATCTGAACCACCGAGATACAGTTTACGTCACCTAAACTACCTGAACCACCGAGATACAGGTTACATCACCTGAACCATCTGAACCACCGAGATACAGATTACATCACCTGAACCACCGAGATACAGATTACATCACCTGAACCACCAAGATACAGGTTACATAATCCAAACCACCGAGCTACAGGTTATACCACCTAAACCACCTGAACCACCAATATACAGGTTACATCACCTAAACGACCCAAACCACCCGAACCGAGATGCAGGTTACATCACCTGAACCAGCAGAACCATCGAGATGCACGTTACATCATCTAAACAACCCGAACAACCGAGATACGGGTTACATCACCCGAACCACCTGAACAACCAAGATACGGGTTACATCACCTAAACCACCGAGATACAGGTTACTTCACCTGAACCATCTGAACCACCTGAACCACCAATATACAGGTTACATCACCTGAACCACCTGAACCACCGAGATACAGGTTACATCATCTAAACAACCCGAACCACCGAGATGCGGGTAACATCACCTAAACCACCGAGATACAGGTTACTTCACCTGAACCACCTGAACCACCTGAACCACCGAAATACAGGTTACATCACCTAAACCACCGAGATACAGGTTACTTCACCTGAACCATCTGAACCACCTGAACCACCAATATACAGGTTACATCACCTGAACCACCGAGATACAGGTTACTTCACCTGAACCACCCGAACCACCTGAACAACCAAGATACGGGTTACATCACCTAAACCACCGAGATACAGGTTACTTCACCTGAACCATCTGAACCACCTGAACCACCGAAATACAGGTTACATCACCTGAACCACCTGAACCACCGAGATACAGGTTACATCATCTAAACAACCCGAACCACCGAGATGCGGGTAACATCACCTAAACCACCGAGATACAGGTTACTTCACCTGAACCACCTGAACCACCTGAACCACCGAAATACAGGTTACATCCCCTAAACCACCGAGATACAGGTTACTTCACCTGAACCATCTGAACCACCTGAACCACCAATATACAGGTTACATCACCTGAACCACCTGTAACGCCGAGATACAGGTTACATCACCTGAACCACCGAGATACAGGTTACTTCACCTGAACCATCTGAACCACCTGAACCACCAATATACAGGTTACTTCACCTGAACCATCTGAACCACCAAAACCACCAATATACAGGTTACATCACCTGAACCACCTGTAACGCCGAGATACAGGTTACATCACCTGAACCACCAATATACAGGTTACATCACCTGAACCACCGAGCTACAGGTTATACCACCTAAACCACCTGAACCACCAATATACAGGTTACATCACCTGAACCACCGAGATACAGGTTACTTCACCTGAACCATCTGAACCACCTGAACCACCAATATACAGGTTACATCACCTGAACCATCTGAACCACCGAGATACAGATTACATCACCTGAACCACCAAGATACAGGTTACATCCCCTAAACGACCCAAACCACTCGAACCGAGATACAGGTTACATCACCTGAACCACCGAGATACAGATTACATCACCTGAACCACCGAGATACAGATTACATCACCTGAACCACCAAGATACAGGTTACATCCCCTAAACGACCCAAACCACTCGAACCGAGATACAGGTTACATCACCTGAACCACCGAGATACAGGTTACATAATCCAAACCACCGAGCTACAGGTTATACCACCTAAACCACCTGAACCTCCGAGATACAGGTTACACCACCTGAACCACCGAGATACAGGTTACATCACCTGAACTACCGAGATACAGGTTACACCACCTGAACCTCCGAGATACAGGTTACATCACCTGAACCACCGAGATACAGGTTACATAATCCAAACCACCGAGCTACAGGTTATACCACCTAAACCACCTGAACCACCAATATACAGGTTACATCACCTGAACCACCGAGATACAGATTACATCACCTGAACTACCGAGATACAGGTTACATCACCTGAACTACCGAGATACAGGTTACATCACCTGAACTACCGAGATACAGGTTACATCACCTGAACTACCGAGATACAGGTTACATCACCTGAACTACCGAGATACAGGTTACATAATCCAAACCACCGAGCTACAGGTTATACCACCTAAACCACCTGAACCACCAATATACAGGTTACTTCACCTGAACTACCGAGATACAGGTTACTTCACCTGAACTACCGAGATACAGGTTACATCATCTGAACACGATAAAATAAAATTAGATTATATTAGAATAGATTAGATGAGATGAGATTAGATTAGATGAGAATATATGAGATTAGTTTAGATTAGATGAGATTAGATTAGATGAGATTAGATTAGATGAGATTAGATTAGATGAGATTAGATGAGATTGGAATAGATGAGATTAGATTAGATGAGATTATATTAGATTAGATGAGATTAGATTAGATCAGATTAGATCAGATGAGATTAGATGAGATTAGATGAGATGAGATTAGATGAGATTGGAATAGATGAGATTAGATCAGATGAGATTAGATGAGATTAGATGAGATGAGATTAGATTAGATGAGATTAGATTAGATGAGATTAGATTAGATGAGATTAGATTAGATGAGATTAGATTAGATGAGATTAGATGAGATTGGAATAGATGAGATTAGATCAGATGAGATTAGATGAGATTAGATGAGATGAGATTAGATTAGATGAGATTAGATTAGATGAGATTAGATTAGATAAAATTCAATGAGATCAGATGAGATTAGATGAGGTTAGATTAGATGATATTAGATGAGATGAAATGAGATTAGATTAGATTTCCTACATTGCGATACATTTACATTGATAAAAATAAATGCTTATGTTGAAATTAATATTGACATTTATGTTAATATTGACATTAATATTGACATTGATGCTTAGATTATTGTTGACTTTAATATTGACATTGATGCATACGTTGTTGTTGACATTAATCTGGGACTAGTATTTAACCTTCATGTTGACATTGCCATGTTTATTCGACAGTGGTGAGCAATGCCTGGTTGGAGACCCTGCTGTCGGCCATCAACGCTCTCCCCAAAGAGACCATCAAACAGGAGGTAGAGTGATCAAGGTTATTGATTAATACCTTTCACCAGAATTATTAATTAGTATTAGAATAACAAACAAACAACATTATAACATCACTCAAGGCAGGCAACTAGATTTAGGACATGCAATGCCCAGTTTACCTCTCTACCTGTCTCTGTGTCTCTTAGCTATCTCTCCTTCTCTCTACATGTCTCTCTCTTTGTCTTTTTCCTATTAACCTGTCTAATTGCATGGTTTTCCACATCCTGAACCTTCCTCACTCTGTTTACTCTTTTTCTCCGTCCATTTCTTTCGATACCTGTCGGTCTCTATGTGTGGAAGCCATTGTATCTTGCTGTCTCTCTCTCTCGCTGTCTCTATCTGTCCATGTCTACCCGTTCAGGACTTCTAAATACCAGCTATCTCTCTCTCTGTACTTGTCTGTCTACCTGTCTGTTTCACTGCAGGTGCTGAACCCTCTCCTCTATCAGTCTCAGCTGTCTCACTCTCTTCAGGCTCGTCTGGCTAGCTGTCGCATATTAGGAAAAGTTGCTTGCAAATTCGACACTCACATGTGAGCTGCAGTACTTCTGTAGTACTACACGCTGTGTACAGTGATACTACACTCACTACACACTGTGTGCTGTGATACTACACACACACGCACACACACACACACACACACACACGCACACACACACACACACACACACACACACACACACACGCTAACAGGTGTTTGTGTTCCTGTGTATCAGAGTGAAGAAGGAGCTGCTGCCTCTGGCCCGGTCCTTGTGTCAGGACGAGGAGTTTGAGGTTCGAGCCTCCATGTGCCGTCAGCTTGAGAGCATCTCCAGAGCGACTGGGTAAACATCACCAAACACTGAAGCAAACACAGAGCAGACCTCCTGCTGTGGGCTCACAGGTTGTCTCCTGTCCTTCAGGGTGGAGGACACCAGGACAGAGCTGCTTCCTGAACTGGTGGAGCTCGTCCGAGATGAGGAGAGCAGCGTCCGCCTCGCCGCCTTCGACACCATCATCAACCTGATGGATATGATGGACGGTGGTGAGTCACCAGGCTGAGCTGTGGTCTCCTCAGACCGAAGTTAAATATGTATATGGACTTACAGATTACGTACTTCTGCAGATCTCAATCCATTCTAAAGTCACCTGTCTCTAAACGCCACCTGAAAAACCCTTAAAACCTTCTCCTTTCAGATGATAGACTGCATGTCGTGGTTCCCATGGTGATGTCTGTGTGCGAGGTGTCCTTGCAGGCGGACGAGGTCGCCATGGCGTCTTTGTCGTTCCAGTTTGGGAAGGTCTGCAGCGGACTGGCAGGTGAGACTGCCTCCTGATGTCACACAGAAGGGACGGGATGAGAAACAGCAGAGTTAAGTTCTACCGAACTCAAGCAAAATGAGTTCACGTTAAGGTGGAACCCGTCAGCTCTCCTGTGCAAATTCTCCCCACAGCTTCTTTTCAAAGGGACACAAGGACCGGGACTATGAGTAATGCAGTCAACCATGTCTCTGAGGATTAACTGTGTCTCTGATGAGTAACAGTGTATCTGATGAGGGTCTCTGATGAGGGGCTTGGATGAGGGTATCTGATGAGGAGCTCGGATGAGAGTCTCTGATGATGGTGGTTGTGTTGCAGGCTCTCTGTCAGACGAGGAGAAGGGCCGGTTGCTGCAGAGATTTAAGGTGCTGTGTGTCGCTGGTTTGCAGACTGAAGGGAACCAGACTGACTGCAACGAGTCAACGCTGATCCGCTGTAACTGCTGCTACAACCTGCCGGTACAATCAGGAACACGGCAGAGCTTCAGATTTGAGTTCAGTGTTCAAGCCTCCAGACGGCTGGTGTCACTTCCTGTTTGCTCTCTCTCCAGGCCATGGTGGTGTTTGCTGACTCGGTTCACTTTCTGTCAGAACTCTACCCGTCTTTTTCCAGTCTTTGCTGTGACCCACAAGTCAGCGTTCGACGAAGTGCTGCAGCCAGTTTCCACCAGGTCAGATCACATGAACTATCAGCATCCTGAGGATCTGTCTATTCTTCAGTCTCATCAGCATCTTAAGTTTGAGTATGGGGTCATTAAAGTCGAATCGTTCTATTCCATTGATCTATAGAACTTGGTCCAATTCCACTTTTGTTAAATGATGCATAATCTGTTGCCAAGGGGTTGTATTTATTTACTTAATTAATCAGAGATGTGTTTTGCACATTACATTATTTAAACCAATCTAACTGTTGAGTCCATGATCATTGTAGCAGTCATAGTTTGTTGAAAAGTTGTCTTCTTTGATGTCACATGATTGGCCTTCCTGTCAGGTTATCACACATTCCACCACAACTTAGATTGTTTTCATCCCACCTGCCTGTCATTTCAGATCCTCTCACAGCATCAGCTCTCATTCCCCTCACCCGCAGCACAGCACCTCATCGGTCCCTCACTACTTAAGCCCTTTACACCTGTTCTCTGCCAGATTGTCTTCTGTGTTTTTTGCAAAGGATGCAGCAATATCCTGTTGCCATATCTGTTCTGCCTGTTCTGACCCTGCCTGCCCCTTTTTGGACTTGTTTGCCTCGATGACTGATCTTCCGGTTTTGACCCCTGCATTTCTGATTTATCCTTGCAACCTTGTCTCGTGGTCGTGCTTTTGGGTTCACTTCACAGTATTCGTAATCCTTACACAGGTAGTGAAGCTGCTCGGCTCAAACGTCCAGCTGGTCCACAAAGAGCTCCTGGCTTTGCTGCAGGATGAAGCTCTTGAGGTGAGTCCATGGGAATGTTGTTTAGCTTTGGAGAGAAGTTGTCTTTCCAGCTCTCTTTAATTATTCATTTTGTATTTGTTAAGATATGTTTTGTTGTGCCCACTTTGCAGCACATGCTTATGTTATCTTGCACACTTGTAGGAATACTCACCAGGCAGACGTATAGATCCACACCTCACAATGCACAACACGTTTCACAGCCCAGATCAAGCACACATGCATGTTCTTCAGAACCTGTATGTAGCCGTTTATATCAAATGTTGTTTTCAGATGTCGGTTTCACATACCAGAGATTTGATTGTTGTTTTTGAGGTGTTGGATGCTCTGATGAATCACCTGGAGGAAACTCTGGAGGCAGTTCTTTCCAGAGGAGAGAACCTGGTGCTGGACAACAAGGTAAGAAAACCAACCTCCAACACTTAAATTAGATTTAGCCTTGGTTAATCTGACTCCTAGTTTTGTTCATATATGTTGCCTCTGTAATCTTGGTTCTCTTGTGTCCTCTGATTAGTCTACATTCTCCTGCGGTCTGTTTCCTCATCAGTTCCCAGAACTGCTGTCAGCTCTGCTGTTAGCGGAGCAGAAGGTTGGGTTCTCTCTGCGTTGGCGGCTGCATGAGAAGCTGCTGCAGCGTTACAGTTGTCTGGCTAGACTGCTGCCTGGGAAACTGCTGCACCAGAACTTCTCCCTCCGCATATTCACCATCCTCACCACTAATGTCAGCACTACAAGACACGGCTCAATACAACAAGTGAACCAGATGAACAGACAGGTAACTCCCCCTGTGGTTCTTGGTGTTGCAGAAGGTGTTGCCGGTTCAGAGAGAGGCTGCTCGGACATTCTGCACATTCCTTCGTTACAACCGCAAACATGAGCAGCGTCAGGAGATGATGGAGCGACTGATCCAAGGTCAGAATACTGTGGTCCTTTGTGTGATGCCATGTATGAACAGCTGTCCTTGTTTACCTCAATGTTCTTAAATCCATCAAAACCTCCTGAACTAGTCTAATTTTGGGTACTGCTGCAGTCAGAAAACTTCAGAACCATTTGATCAGTGTCAAACTACATTTTGATGGTTTGTCTCATTTCAGATCTGGCTCAGGGGAGGAGCTACTGGAACCGCCTGAGGTTCCTTGATGTTTGTGAAACAGCCTCTGAGATTTTCTCCAGGAAATACTTTAACAAATACTTCCTGATCCCTGCGTTGGAGTTGGTCCACGACCCCGTGGCCAACGTCAGGTAGATCTATCAGTCTTCTGTCCAGTGACGCAGGTAGAGTCTCTCTGGCATTAGATGTAACATGTCTGTCGGTTCACCTGTCTGTCAGGTACAAGCTGTGCCAATTGTTGCCCAGATTGCGTTCATCACTCCGCCTGCCAGCTGACAAACTACTGCTGCAGCAGCTCGACTTCTGCGTCCAGAAACTCCTCTGCAGAGAAAAAGACAAGGACGTGGTGGCCACCATCCGCAAGGTACCATCTGCACTAACTGAGACCAGCACAGACCTACTGTCTGGAACATTTTCTGTAGGTCTAAGATTAATCTAGTCTACCAAGACCAGTCCAGAACACTGTCAGAAGACTCTGTGAGAATAATAACGTGTTGAGTGTGGTCATGTTTTTCAGACAGTTCTGGAACTGGACAAACTGGACCTTGCAGAGCCTGTAAGCACCTTGTTTTCATAAAGGACTGATCTGTAAATTACAGCTGAGTGTTTGGTTTCACTTTAAACTCTTTATGCCTCCATCTAGTATGTTGTGTCTTGGCAGTTTCACAAGAGACAGGAGAGAGATTTACTGGACCAGAAGAAGGAAAAGGAGGAGAATCTGCTGCTGGAGATGGTGAGTCTGAAGCTGATGGATCATCTTGAGTGAATCCCTTTCTCTTTTTTGTTTTAATGACGTCTCCTTTGTCGTCAGCAACAGCTGGAGCGCCAGCAGAGTGAAGGGAAGCTGAACTCTGACAAACATACAGAGAGAAAACGTGAGCAAAACTCACATTTTACTTTTGAATAAGATAATTCACAGGAGTGGTTGCCGTTTTATTCTGGGTATTTGTTTAAATGCATGTGAAGGAAAAGTTGTATCTTTTTGGCTAACTTGTATTACCAGTCAGATTTAAGTAATCCTAGTGCGTTTCTGCTTTGTAGTCCAGTTTGTAAACTGCCTTTCTTTGACAGGAAGAGACAGTAAGACCAGTCTATCTGCGATCAAATCCATTTCGGTGTCTTCGTCAGGAGCCACCGTGTCATCCTCCGGTAAGAACAAATATGAACAACGATGGGCTGCAACTGAGAATGTTCCACCCTTAACTTATCTCCTGTCTTGTTAGCGGCCTTTTCAATTGGCATCCATTAAAGGCTATCATCAATATTTTTGCAATAACAATATATCAAATGAAAGTGAAAACAGTGACGTGTTGTGTTTCGCTGGTTATGATGAACATCAGAAGAATGAACCTCTTAGTTAGCAGCTCATCTCGTCTTGAAGGAGCTTTATAGTGAGTTTCAACTCATTGTTTATCCGTCCGGCCCATGAGTGCAGATCTCGAAGAGGAAGCAGGGACATGTCCTTCTCAATATCTACAACATGAAGCTCCCCCACGGCAATAAAAACATAGACTTACCTGCACACTTTTATTTTTAAGAACAGCGAGAATAAAAATCTTAGATGACAATAGACATATGCACAAACCCAAACCCCATAACTATATAACAAAAGAACTCAAAACAAGATTTGACCCACGCTTACTGTTCACCAAACGCTACATCTTTTCATAAAGAGCAAAGTGGTAAATTGTATTAGATAGATAGATAGATATATACTTTATTCATCCCCAGGGGGAAATTAGTTTGTTGCCACAGCAAGCAAGGTTACAGAGTAAATATCAATATTAAGTATGAAAAAATGCACAATATATACAATGCAATAAAATAATAAAGAAAAAGAAAAAGAAAAAATGCAAAGTATATACAGTGTGTATAAGGTATATACAGTGAAAGCGTTGCAAGGGTTATGGATGATTCAATTGGATGAGGATCTGGCCAGAGGTGATTTATTATAAAGTCTTATTGCAGTTTAACATGGTAAAAAGAAAGTGTAACTGTTAGCTAATCAACAAAAAAAACAGAGCCCACACTTAATTTAGGTTCTCACAACTTAACTGTTCTGTTTCAGAGAAGAAGCTGTAAAAAGCCCTTGTACAACCTGCTCAGCAGCAAACAGCAGACTCGGTTAGAGACGAGCTGCTGAACACAGTGGAGTATTTAGCAGGTAAAGAGACAGATATCTCCCTCAGGAGTTGGTGGAGACCCAAAACAAAGCTAAAAGAGAGAATATTGGACTCATTCATCAGGTGACACACACACTCAAACTCCTATGAATCATAATGTTGCTTCGTAACCACTGGATGTGCAACATATTAAATCACTGGGTCCTGGGTCCTTGGCCCTGCTTCCTGCATCCAGCCCCGGGCCTAGACCTGGCCTCCTTCCCAATGGCCCTGCCTCCTTCTCTGGGCCTCCTGCCTCAAAGGCCGACCTCATTGGTTTGGCCTCTTTCACGATACCTACTGCCTGGTGAGCCGGCCTCCTGCCTGGTGGCCCTGCTGATGCCCCCTCTCCTCTCTACCTCCTTCTGTTTCAGGGATTGTGAAGGTCTGGATCGTGGTCCATGCCTACTCATTATTCATCATTTCTGTCATATTCATGTAATGTGTTTATGTAACTCTGTAACGCTGTTCATCTGGTCACATGACATCTATTGCTTCTGTCCATCCGGGGAGAGGGATCCTCCTCTGTTGCTCTCCTGAAGGTTATTTTCACTTTTTGGGGGGAGTTGTTCCTGATCCGATGTGAGGTCAAAGGTCAGGGATATCGTATGTGTACAGATTGTAAAGCCCTCTGAAGCAAATTTGTGATTTTGGGCTACACAAAATAAACTGAATTGAATTAACTTAAAGTCAATGATATGTTAATGTTGTGTTCACTTTCTGTTTCTGTTGAAAACAAGTGGACGAAAACTTCACTTTAAAGATCGTAGAAGTATCATGTCCTGCAGGTGACACGAGACGTGTAGCGCCAAGCATCTATAAATTGGGATTGGTAAAGTGTGGTGAAGTCACAACATTCCTTGAGTATTCACAGGGTCGGTACCTGACTGTCGTCTCTCAGTGACACCGTAGTGGATCATCTCAGAGCATTATCTGTGGAATACAAACCATGATGATGATTCTTCTTACAGGTAAAGAGATGAGGAAGGCTAAACTGTCAAGGAGTCGATCTCTCAGCAGTCAGCCAACGACCTCCAAACCTGCCAACTCAGACAGACCTCTGTAAGAACTGCAAACCTTCCTTCTCTTTAAATTGTCCCTCAACACCAGCTTCACGTTTCAGTATCTCTGGGTACTCTTCAGGAGCAACCCCCAGAACCAGAACCAGGCCTGTGGTCCAAACTCTACAATGGGAGTGCATGGAAGTCTCTCAAGATCTTTGAATGAGAGAAACGAATTTCGGGAAATATATAGTGTTTTTGCAGATTTAATGTATAATTAATTTGTAGATAAATATGTAACAATTATTCATAACAAAATTATGAATCAAACTCAATAATATTGGTGTTAAAAAGAATCATGGTCCTCAGCTTCCGCCATAAGACACCATTAGTGTATTTCTTTCTCTAAAAGAAGTTGGGTCATAAAACCCTGTACGCTCAGACATTCCAGGACTCTTTATAGTTTATAAATCTGTTTGATTGTCAAGATTTAGGCCCGTGGGGTAAACTCGGAGTCAACTTAGTGACCTTGGGGTCAAGAGTAGTTTCTAAGAAGTTCATTAGTTAAGATTTTGTCACTGTCGTTATCACATTTTTGTTTTCATCATCTTTCCGTTGTCGTTCACTACAATAGTACATAGTCTTGACATTAACCTGCTTGTCAAAATTAAAGCTGGATTCATAAACCACACTAAGGTTTAGGGTTAGGAAGGAAGGACAGGTTGCCAAGACACTTTGTCCTCAAGGCACTTCATGAGACAGATCAGAATGATTTGGTTCCAGGGTGAGATACAGCTGTCATCAGCAGTGTTTTTGAATGATTTGGCCGAGGGTAAGCATGTACATAGAAACGGAACCAGACAGAGGGTGGAGTCTTGTGGGACCCTGCAGGAGAGAATATCTGCCTATGTTGATGTAGAACCTCCTATTGTTGAGGTAGGAAGCAAACTAGTTCAAGGCAGATCCTTCAACACCGACCCTGTACTGGAGCAAGCTATCAGAAATGTCAAGGTCCACTGTATCGAACGGCGAGCTGAGATCAAGAACATCTGTTATCTGGGATGCTCAAAGCAAGGTTCAAGATATCTTAATATTTTGTTTTCTGGCTCCGTTTCAGGAAAGTGAAAGAGCTGAGCAGCATGTCTGGACCCGGAAAATCCTCCATGTCATTGATCAAAGGTACCACCTTCTTGCGTATGCCTGCATATTCAACACTGGTTCTGTCTAAATTCAGGTAGCGTTTTTTTAGGACTGCAGAACAGTAACGGATAGGGAGGACATGTGATTGTCTTTATTCACACATCACTTGTTTTTTATAGATGACCCCTTGAGGACTGCCCATTTCTCTACAGCGACCCAGTCCACCTCCTCCATGCCAGTCCTGATCCGCAGCAACACCACCAGCCTCCTGGAGAGGGCCAGCACACTGGACCACAGGACCAGCAGCCTAGATCAGAGAGATCACATAACCAGTACACTAGCCCACAGACCATGTAAAATGGACCACAGGAACAATATGATGGAGCTGAGAACAGGTACATTGGACCATAGAACCTCAACTATTGACCAGAGAGACCACAGGACCAGTCCCCTGGACCAGAGAGACCATAGGATCAGTACCATGGACCAGCGCAGTAAAACGATGGACCGAGGATGTAGGGTGAAAGACGGCCAGTCCAGAAAGCTGTCGATGTGAGTTCTTGCCAAATGTTCTGGTGGTAGAATTCTATGAGTTAATGATCCCACAGGTTTTTTTACAGTTTGTAAACCAAGGTCCCCTCAGACCAGATCCAGGAGTGGCCCTCATACAAGGTTCTCTGAGTTTATTGAACCAATCACAGGGTTTTCATTAATCAATGTCTGTGTGAATCTTATCTGAGACCACCCCTCCCTGAATCACTCCACCAGAAATTCAAGGAGGGTCAACAAAACCCTCAGGATTAATTCTATACATTTAAGAGATTAGTTGCTCCCGTAACTGTGGAACGTTGTATGAATGTTAGTTAGTCCTGTTGGGCAGGTGGCACCTTGCATGGTAGCTCCTCCCATCAGGGTATGAATGGATGTGAATGGGGAAATGGTGACAAGCAGTGTTAAAGTGCTTTGAGTGATTGGAAGACTAGAAAAGATCCATAGAATACAGTTAATTTACCCATTCATCTACACTTTAAAACCTCCTAAAACAAACTATTTATTAGGCCTCTGCTTGAAGAGTGCATACCCAAACTAAAGAGGGTGTATCTCTGCAAACACAAGGTATATTTGAATATTTTTTGTGTTATAATAACAACAATAATAATTGTTCAGATATGTAAATATCAGTCTGTTACTGGTTATTATTAAATCAAGTTGGCACACTACACAAATTATGTAAAAGTTTCAGGTTCGTCAGAGGGAAAAAAACACTTTTTAGGAAGAAAAATATTGAGGAATGATGCAGCTGACTGTTTAAACCTTTCCTAAAGTGTAGTACAATATGTGATGTGTCTCTCTGCAAAGGTTGACTGTAATAAAGTGAAGCAGAAAAGAAAAAGAGTATTTATAAAAAATTTGAGTTGTGTTTAGAGCATGTACAAGTGGATGATATATTATTAAATCCACGATTCTGCTGTAAAGAAATTATCAAATTTAATTTATAATTACTTATAAAATAATAAATAGAGTAACCCTAGGGGCCCCGGTTAGGTCAAGCCCTATTCATCCCTCAGATTGTTTAGCGCCAATTTAACTCATTCTGTTTATCCTGCTTTTCCCTTGTTTAATACATATTTGAACCAGCTTTAAGCTGGTAGCCAGCTGCTCATTGTCCTATCAGAACCGAGATACGAGACTGGAGTTGAGAAACAACGTGAACGACAAACTAATTCTAAACTAACAAGATAAATCATCGTCGGACGATAGCTGGTTCCCTGATTACATTTTGGCCAATGTGTTCTGCCTCTTTTGCTCCACAACAACATCAACAAAACATCAACCAAAGCCGGCTCCAACGTGATTGGTCAATATTACTCGGACTACAATGGACACCAGAATACTTCTCATACCACAATCTTGTCCCGTTGCCTGTTTCTGGATATGAAAACAGAATTGATTGATGGGGTTTAACCATAAACTAAACTCCCAATTTAGCCCTGGTATTGTTTAATTTAGTCTTAATTCAAGCTAACATCTTGCTTTTGATTCAAATGATTTATGAGCTGTTTTGTCTTTTATTCGACAGAAACAGGAAGTCAAACTCGTTCAGCGTCCAGTCGGGAAGAGACTGAAGATGATGTCACCGTACCTCCACCAGGCCATGAGCCAATCAGCAGTCAGGGTTCACAAGTTAAAGACAAATAGAGGCTTACCCAGAATGCACCAAGACATCATCTTGACATCATCACATTAGTCTGATCTACTGAGCTGCTGTTTTCTGAGCACTGTGTATTCTAATGATCTCATCCTGTCTCCTGATTGGTTCAGTAAACACACTTACAAACTGTTTGTGTTCTTATTGGCTGACATGTGATTGGTTGGATCAGTACTCTGTCTCCGTAACGGTGACTTTATACAATTGTGTGTTGATTGTTTTTTGGAATATGTGATGTCACGGTGATGTTTGATGACATCATGTGTTGTGTCAGTGAGATAAGACAAACAGAAGTTAATTTGAATGTTTAATGTTTTACAGGAAAGCTTTACTGCAGGTGGTATACACGTTTTATATTTATAAATGCTTACAGGAAGTGTTTCAGACATGCAAACAGTACAAATGCTAAGATAGAGGTTGTCATGCTAACTAAAGGTCCAGCTGAGGCTGAAGTCATGGGTTTATCTTTAGTTATTAGTCTTTAAGTGTTTACATCAGTGCATTTCAAAGGTCCTCAGCCCTCGATGGACTGGCGGCCTGTCCAGGGTGTCCCCTGCCTTCGCCCTATGTCAGCTGGGATAGGCTCCAGCGCCCCCGCGACCCTAATGAGGATAAGCGGTATTGAAAATGGATGGATGGATGGATGGATGGCATTTCAAAGGTTTTAATCAAAAGGTTACATTAGTAACTCTAGAGTCTCCACCAGGCTCAAATAGGTCCTTTTACAGCCAACAGTGTGCATGCTGTCATCGACAGATGGGTTAGAAGCTTTACACACTGAATTAAAACTGTTTCCCACATCTAAACGTCTCTTTCATGTTCTGATGTCAGAATCCACTCAAGTTCTACATAGTCCAGAATCCAGTATTCCACTTTAACCAGTGGCCATGTTAACTGGTGGCTCTCTAAACGTCGTTCGTGGTAACTTAATGGTTGGTAGATAATAACCATAGAGTGACTGGTAATGTTTCTCCTCCACATACATTTTTCTATCTGGACACTAAATATTTCTACTCTGGAAAGTACACACACGTCAGTCAGTACATCACCATCGTTTACGAACTGTAAAAGGGTCTATGTGTTTTATGACTCCTAATGCTAGTAATAGTATTAGCACCAGTAACTCTAATACTACCACTACTATGTGATACTGCCCTGTAATTTCACAGATGTTTTTGTCATGGAGGAAAACAAACTACTCATGTTTCAGCTCGAGAGTTTCAGTCAACTGAAGTTCAAAGAACACAAAGAGGATTCTCAGCCTCCAGCTCTCAGGCCTCAAGTCCCATCCACACCCTTCATCTTGACCAACATGTTGGTTTTATGTTTGATGTACAAATATCTCAGTCTGTACTCACCCCGAGAGAGGCGCATATTCAAATGAATCCAAAGCAGGAATTCCTTATTTTCATCCACCACACGTCTCTAGATCCTCATGTCCAACCTTAGTGGTTTATGACCACTGAACACAAACCAGTGTCTGCAGGTGAAGACCAGTTCAACCAGTGTCCTTAAGTTAAGACCGGTTCAACCAGTGTCCTCAAGTTAAGACCGGTCAACCAGTGTCCTTAAGTTAAGACCGGTTCAACCAGTGTCCTTAAGTTAAGACTAGTTCAACCAGTGTCCTTAAGTTAAGACCAGTTCAACCAGTGTCCTTAAGTTAAGACCGGTTCAACCAGTGTCCTCAAGTTAAGACCAGTTCAACCAGTGTCCTTAAGTTAAGACCGGTTCAACCAGTGTCCTCAAGTTAAGACCAGTTCAACCAGTGTCCTTAAGTTAAGACCGTTCAACCAGTGTCCTTAAGTTAAGACCGTTCAACCAGTGTCCTCAAGTTAAGACCGGTTAACCAGTGTCCTCAAGTTAAGACCGGTTCAACCAGTGTCCTCAAGTTAAGACCGATCAACCAGTGTCCTCAAGTTAAGACCGATCAACCAGTGTCCTTAAGTTAAGACCAGTTCAACCAGTGTCCTTAAGTTAAGACCGGTTCAACCAGTGTCCTCAAGTTAAGACCGGTTCAACCAGTGTCCTCAAGTTAAGACCGATCAACCAGTGTCCTTAAGTTAAGACCGGTTCAACCAGTGTCCTCAAGTTAAGACCGGTCAACCAGTGTCCTTAAGTTAAGACCGGTTCAACCAGTGTCCTTAAGTTAAGACTAGTTCAACCAGTGTCCTTAAGTTAAGACCAGTTCAACCAGTGTCCTTAAGTTAAGACCGGTTCAACCAGTGTCCTCAAGTTAATACCAGTTCAACCAGTGTCCTTAAGTTAAGACCGGTTCAACCAGTGTCCTCAAGTTAAGACCAGTTCAACCAGTGTCCTTAAGTTAAGACCGTTCAACCAGTGTCCTTAAGTTAAGACCGTTCAACCAGTGTCCTCAAGTTAAGACCGGTTAACCAGTGTCCTCAAGTTAAGACCGGTTCAACCAGTGTCCTCAAGTTAAGACCGGTTCAACCAGTGTCCTCAAGTTAAGACCAGTTCAACCAGTGTCCTTAAGTTAAGACCGTTCAACCAGTGTCCTTAAGTTAAGACCGTTCAACCAGTGTCCTCAAGTTAAGACCGGTTCAACCAGTGTCCTTAAGTTAAGACCGGTTCAACCAGTGTCCTCAAGTTAAGACCAGTTCAACCAGTGTCCTTAAGTTAAGACCGTTCAACCAGTGTCCTTAAGTTAAGACCGTTCAACCAGTGTCCTCAAGTTAAGACCGGTTCAACCAGTGTCCTTAAGTTAAGACCGGTTAACCAGTGTCCTCAAGTTAAGACCGGTTCAACCAGTGTCCTCAAGTTAAGACCGGTTCAACCAGTGTCCTCAAGTTAAGACCGATCAACCAGTGTCCTCAAGTTAAGACCGGTTCAACCAGTGTCCTTAAGTTAAGACCGGTTAACCAGTGTCCTTAAGTTAAGACCGTTCAACCAGTGTCCTTAAGTTAAGACCGGTTAACCAGTGTCCTCAAGTTAAGACCAGTTCAACCAGTGTCCTTAAGTTAAGACCGTTCAACCAGTGTCCTTAAGTTAAGACCGTTCAACCAGTGTCCTCAAGTTAAGACCGGTTCAACCAGTGTCCTTAAGTTAAGACCGGTTAACCAGTGTCCTCAAGTTAAGACCGGTTCAACCAGTGTCCTCAAGTTAAGACCGGTTCAACCAGTGTCCTCAAGTTAAGACCGATCAACCAGTGTCCTTAAGTTAAGACCGATCAACCAGTGTCCTCAAGTTAAGACCGGTTCAACCAGTGTCCTTAAGTTAAGACCGGTTAACCAGTGTCCTCAAGTTAAGACCAGTTCAACCAGTGTCCTTAAGTTAAGACCGGTTCAACCAGTGTCCTTAAGTTAAGACCGTTCAACCAGTGTCCTCAAGTTAAGACCGGTTAACCAGTGTCCTTAAGTTAAGACCGTTCAACCAGTGTCCTCAAGTTAAGACCGGTTCAACCAGTGTCCTTAAGTTAAGACCAGATCAACCAGTGTCCTTAAGTTAAGACCAGTTCAACCAGTGTCCTTAAGTTAAGACCGGTTCAACCAGTGTCCTCAAGTTAAGGCCAGTTCAACCAGTGTCCTTAAGTTAAGACCGATCAACCAGTGTCCTCAAGTTAAGACAGTTCTGACAGTTGTATGAATGATGAAGCTCATCTTATCATCATGGATGTTTGAGAAAGAAAGAAAGCTGCTAACGAGCTGAAAACATAAATGTACTTTTGTGTATAAATATGAAAGGGTGTCAGGACCCTTAAATTGATCTATTGAGGGGGGGGTCTTAAGCCTCAGGTTGGGAAACGCTGGACAGGAGTTACTGACATTACTTTGATTGGTCTTATTTCCTGGAGGGGTCGATGACGCGGCCCATCGACAGCACACAGCCACTCGTCTGCTGGTAGATGATGAAGATGAAGGGCCTGTTGATGGTCAGTCGAGGAGGCAGAGTGGAGGGCGTGCTGGCTTCGCCTCCTGTGATGATGTCATCGCTGCTCTCGTCAACGGACACTACAGATTTATGATAAACCTGAAAAAAGAAAAACACAAGATAAGTGTGTTTCAGATGGTAAATGCGTCACGGTCCCGAAGACCACATCAGGTATCTGATGCGGGACCTTACAGACCGGTCCAACACCCCGTGTGGCCCCGTCAGGTCTCTGATGTAGGATCTTACAGACCGGTCCAACACCCCCTGTGGCCCCGTCAGGTCTCTGATGCGGGACCTTACAGACCGGTCCAACACCCCCTGTGGCCCCGTCAGGTCTCTGATGTGGGACCTTACAGACCGGTCCAACACCCCCTGTGGCCCCGTCAGGTCTCTGATGTAGGATCTTACAGACCGGTCCAACACCCCCTGTGGCCCCGTCAGGTCTCTGATGTAGGATCTTACAGACCGGTCCAACACCCCCTGTGGCCCCGTCAGGTCTCTGATGTAGGATCTTACAGACCGGTCCAACACCCCCTGTGGCCCCGTCAGGTCTCTGATGTAGGATCTTACAGACCGGTCCAACACCCCCTGTGGCCCCGTCAGGTCTCTGATGTAGGATCTTACAGACCGGTCCAACACCCCCTGTGGCCCCGTCAGGTCTCTGATGTGGGAACTTACAGACCGGTCCAACCAGTAACTCACCTGTGTGAGTTTGAGACCGTCAGCTCCGCCCATGTTGCTGATGTCAGCGTCCTCCTGAAACACCTGCTTGATGTTGAGAGTCTGCAGGACGTCACGCAGAGAGTAGGAACGCTCTAACAGGAAGCGAGGAAGCTGCACCTCCAACTTCCTGTTTACAAAATTACAAATGTGGGGTTATGTAGTGTTCATTGTTTCTCATAAATAAAATTACTAAGATACAGCATATTACATAAATGAACAAGGAGGGACGGAGGAAAACAAAGTAGGAGATAAGGAGACAGGAAAGGAAACCAGATGTCTCACGTTCTCTTTAGCTGTCTTATCCAGGTCTGGATCTTCTCTCCAGTCACTTCATCTTCGACGGCGGTTACGTCCACGCCTTCATCGGGCAGCAGTACCAACATGGCAGCCCCGCCCACCATCGGCAGCTTCAACACACCGACTTTCACCAAGCCGTCGTATGCCAGAAAGTACTTATCGGCTCTGAACATCATGGGAACCATGACGACGTGATACCTGCCCATGTAGAAACGCTCGTCCTGAGTGAAGGACGCGTTGAAAGACGGACTGAACTGGGCTGCAACACAGACACAACTTTATTCATACAAACAAAAACATCTTTATTTAGAGAAACTACAGACAGGTTGAAAGGACGGCCTGACAGAGGAACAGACAACCGCACCCTACTTTAGAAAATCCTTCCCACATGGACAAGGACCCGCCCCCTGGATGGTAGCCCCGCCCCTAGGTAGACAGATAAATGTGTCAATGCTAATCCCTCCCACTGGGACAAAACTCCCCCCCATGGATGGAAGCCCCGTCCACAGACATGTGCCTGGTGGCATTTCCTTTTACATTACATACCCTTGTAAAAGGCAGTGGTGGCAAGCAGCAGCTGTGTGTTTGGGTCCAGGTTGGTCACCAGCTCCTGGACCTGGTCTCCCGTGCTTTCCTGGGCCCAGCTGTTGATCGTGTCGGTGGCTTCCTGCGGCATCGTATAGGCCAGACTCTGAGCTTTTCCCCCAAACTTGGTCTGAACCAGGTCCAGGTAGGAGGACGACACAAGAAAGCCTTGGGCTGGGAAGACGGCCACACCCTGCCTCAGGTTGGTGACGAGGCTTCTCAGATTCTGAAACAGGTCTGAGAACAGCAGAGACTGTAGTTTCACAGGTAGTCAATACACTGACAGTCTTAAGTCCTCTGACTTACCTGGGAGGGTCTGTGGGTCCAGTCCAGTCAAACTGAGTCCCTGCAGCAGCTGTTCCTGGGTCGGCCCGTTGGTGGCGCTCACCAGCGCCAGCAGCCCAGCAGACAGCGTGAATGTGGAGAGGAAGACATTGTCATCGGTCCGGCTGGAGACGGCTCGATACAGCTGGGCAGCAAAGTCTGCGTTCTTTTTGGTCAGAACCTCCACTGATGGGCCGGCGGACTCAGAGGAGCATTGACTCAGGAGGAGGAGGCCGACCAATGAGAGCGGGATGCAGGGAGTCATAGTCACAGCGCCCTCTGCTGTAAGACACAGGAACCGTTTGAACAACAACATCACATGACATCGTTTTATTCTAATCTTTTAATGTTCGGTGAGTTTAAAAGGATAAATCACATTTACAGGTCTTATATAATAAAAATTATATTATTCTGTAACACAATGTTAAGTCACAAATAACTTGATCACCGAGAAATAAGTTATTATTAATTTATAACATATAAATGTAGCACGCCTTAAAGTAATTTGTAGTCATTCATGGTAGTCCTGGCAACTGGGACGCTGGAGAAACTTAACGCCGCTCCGTCTAGGACTGTTTTTATTTGGGGGTTTTCTACCTTTTTTACAATTTAACATTCATTTTAATTATTTTATTTATTAATTTATTTATTATTTTATTATTTTTGTAGCCATTCTTCTGACTTAATTATTCTGCAAATCTTTGGATTATTTTTTATTTTGTGATTGCCGTTGGCTCCTGCTCTCCACCACTGCGATCTGGTCAACTGGCGTTGGCTGGCTAGCCGACGGTCTCTTGCTGGCTAGCCGACGGTCTCTTGCTGGCTAGCCGACGGTCTCTTGCTGGCTAGCCGACGGTCTCTTGCTGGCTAGCCGACAGCCTCTTGCTGGCCGGCGGCTACCAACGAGCCAGCCGACTCCCTGCTGGATGCTCTCCACCGGTCCTGGTGCTCCGGTGGTCTTTTCCGTGGTTGGCGATTGCATCCTCCTCATCTGGCGTGGTTCTGCAGTGTTCCACCTTGCAGCTCCTCGGGCTCAACAGCTTCTCTGCTCCTCCGTTCGTCTCGGCCATCAAGGCGCTCTGACTCCTTCGTCGGCCCCGTTGCATCCACAGAGCCTCCCGTGTAGGGTTTGTTTGCTCCTGGCCTGATCGCTCCACGCTTTCCATCCCCTCCCTCTGGTCGGCCAAGCGCATCGCTGCAGCTCGTCATCACAACAACAGCCCCCATAGCGAGATGGTGGCATGAAATTAGGAACTGTTACAGCTCCCCCAGCACCCTCTACTCTTCCTGCTGACTCCACTCCCCAAAACCGGACTGGTACACCTTTTATTACCTCCAAGATGTCGTCCTTTTATGCAGTTCTTTGGTTCCCCTATTTTAGTTTGTCTGTTCTGCTTTATTTTGTATTTGTAATTTTCTATTCCTCTATTGTGTTCATTGCCTATATGACATTGTCTCCTTTGCCTCATGTATTTTCTGAAATGTTTACTTGTATTGATGTTATGTTTTTACCTTGCTTATATGTAGAGCACTTTGTAAACCCTGTTTTTAAAGGTGCTATATAAATAAATGTATTATTATTATTATTTGAATGTTTCTTTCATGTTAATAATGATGAATTTGATGATAATAAATCTTAAAATGCATGTTTTTATCGGATTGGAGGCCATTGGTCCCAAACTGATCGATATCTGTATCAATTGGCAAAGAGCAGTGAAGGGCCACGCCTACAGAGACTTTACCTTTTGTTTATTTACGGTTTATTAAACCAAGCTTTGAAAGGGTTGTTTATGTTTGTATGAACAACAATCTCCTCCATCAATTTGGTCGGATCGCCCTGTATCGATCACCTATTGATGACGTATTGACACACAGCTGATCTTAGACTGCAAATAACAAATCACCGATACAAATAAACCTTCTTACCTTGTGTTGATCTTCGATCTGTGATTTGTATACAACCGTCTTTCTGCTCTGAACCTTCACGAGCTGCGCATCACCATCAAGCGCAAGCACGATCAATATACATCACTTCCTGTGTCTTCTTTCCAAAATACAAGTCCTGTCTCCACGAGGGGTTCGGAGACAAAAACAACGGAGTCCCGAAAATCCTGATAGGTCATTTATATATTTAAATATGTAAACATTTTAATTGTTCACATTGAAATAAAACAAAGATAAAACCCGTTTGTTTGTTCCGTTTCACAGAAAGAGATTAACGCTTTTATTTTGAAAGCGGATTCTCCAGACCTCACGTTTGTGTGGTAAACTTTACTGCGCATGCGTATTGACAGAAGCCTTACGTCATGGTGTTTTACCTGTAAATGTCAGCAGGAGGTGGTGCAGCTGTTTGAGACACCCTCAGGAGGGGCACAATAGAATACCATGATAACGGTTTCCTACTTCCGGCTTCCTGTCAGAGTCTCTTTTCCCCTATTTTATTGTTACGGTTGTTCAGCTATGTAAATGACGTAGTTAACAGTCGTTAGCTACGTCATTTACATAACTGCACAGTGTTGGCGTTTCAATTGGACGGCTTTTATTGTGAACAATCTCCGTCCAGGCGGAATCGGGTGTGTATACGTCGGAGGACGTGCTGACGCCCGACGGTAAAGGTTTTGTCTCACTTCCTGTTGCAGCGGATCTCTTATCTGATAGAGTTGTGGGATATTTTTCAGTACAAGAGGCTAACTATCTTCTGTACATGTACACATGTAACATGTAACATGCAAACATGGAAACATGTTACATGCAAACATGGAAACATGTAACATGCAAACATGGAAACATGTAACATGCACACATGGAAACATGTAACATGTACACATGTAACATGCAAACATGGAAACATGTTACATGCAAACATGGAAACATGTAACATGCACACATGGAAACATGTAACATGCACACATGGAAACATGTAACATGTACACATGTAACATGTAACATGCAAACATGGAAACATGTAACATGCAAACATGGAAACATGTAACATGCACACATGGAAACATGTAACATGCACACATGGAAACATGTAACATGTACACATGTAACATGTAACATGCAAACATGGAAACATGTTACATGCAAACATGGAAACATGTAACATGCACACATGGAAACATGTAACATGCACACATGGAAACATGTAACATGCAAATATGTAACATGCACACATGGAAACATGTTACATGCAAATATGTAACATGCACACATGGAAACATGTAACATGCAAATATGTAACATGCACACATGGAAACATGTTACATGCAAACATGGAAACATGTAACATGCACACATGGAAACATGTAACATGCAAATATGTAACATGCAAACATGGAAACATGGAAACATGGAACATGCACACATGGAAACATGTAACATGCAAATATGTAACATGCACACATGGAAACATGTTACATGGAAACATGTTACATGCAAACATGGAAACATGTAACATGCAAATATGTAACATGCAAACATGTAACATGCACACATGGAAACATGTAACATGCACACATGGAAACATGTAACATGGAAACATGTAACATGCAAATATGTAACATGCACACATGGAAACATGTTACATGGAAATATGTTACATGGAAACATGGAAACATGGAAACATGTAACATGCAAACATGGAAACATGGAAACATGTAACATGCACACATGGAAACATGTTACATGCAAACATGGAAACATGTAACATGCAAATATGTAACATGCACACATGGAAACATGTAACATGCAAATATGTAACATGCACACATGGAAACATGCAAATATGTAACATGCACACATGGAAACATGTTACATGCAAACATGGAAACATGTAACATGCAAACATTGAAACATGTAACATGCACACATGGAAACATGTAACATGCAAATATGTAACATGCACACATGGAAACATGTTACATGCAAACATGTAACATGCACACATGGAAACATGTAACATGCAAACATGTAACATGCACACATGGAAACATGTAACATGGAAACATGTAACATGCACACATGGAAACATGCAAATATGTAACATGCTAACATGTAACATATCACATACAAATATGTAACATGGAAACATGTAACATGCAAACATGTAACATGGAAACATGTAACATGCAAATATGTAACATGCTAACATGTAACATAACATGCAAATATGTAACATGGAAACAGGTGTAGCAGGGTGGACAAAGTAAGTGATAGCAATCAGGTGATTGGGTAGGCCAGGTGTTATTTGCGATGATTGGTGAGCAGACAAGGTAAGGGCGGGGTTTAAGAGAGAAAAGGTGGAAAGAGCGCCGGGGGGGAAGAATTAGGATATTTAAAATTAGTGCGTGTGACCATTAACGTGATGATAAGGATTTGTTTTTGTGAAATCTGGTTTCTTAGTTTGTTTTGCCTTGGTTGTATAAGTGTTCCCCAAAAATGTAGATATGATTTAATGATTGTTTTTTAAGCAAAAGCTGTTGTCTGTGGTCAGTTTTTTTTTTTACGTCTAATAATATAGTCAATCATTTAATCAATCAATTATTTCAATGACAAGTAAACCTTCGGGTAGCTACCTTTAAAGAAAAGAACCCAACCACCCCATCATTAGACCTACTAGAGTGGTGGGGTGCTACACATGTAACATGCAAACGTGTTACATGCAAACATGTAACATGGAAACATGTAACATACTAACATGTAACATGTAAACATGTCAGTTAGGAAAGTGTATAGTTAGGGCTGGTTCAGATGTATAGTTGGGGCTGGATCAGGTTCATAGTTGGGGCTGGATCAGGTTCATAGTTGGGGCTGGATCAGGTTCATAGTTGGGGCTTGTTCAGGTTCATAGTTAGGGCTGGATCAGGTTCATAGTTAGGGCTGGATCAGGTTCATAGTTAGGGCTGGTTCAGATGTATAGTTGGGGCTGGATCAGGTTCATAGTTGGGGCTGGATCAGGTTCATAGTTAGGGCTGGATCAGGTTCATAGTTAGGGCTGGATCAGGTTCATAGTTAGGGCTGGATCAGGTTCATAGTTAGGGCTGGATCAGGTTCATAGTTGGGGCTGGTTCAGGTTCATAGTTAGGGCTGGATCAGGTTCATAGTTAGGGCTGGATCAGGTTCATAGTTAGGGCTGGATCAGGTTCATAGTTAGGGCTGGATCAGGTTTATAGTTGGGGCTTGTTCAGGTTCATAGTTAGGGCTGGATCAGGTTCATAGTTAGGGCTGGATCAGGTTCATAGTTAGGGCTGGATCAGGTTCATAGTTGGGGCTGGTTCAGGTTTATAGTTGGGGCTGGTTCAGATTTATAGTTAGGGCTGGTTCAGGTTTATAGTTGGGGCTGGATCAGGTTTATAGTTGGGGCTGGTTCAGGTTTATAGTTGGGGCTGGTTCAGGTTTATAGTTAGGGCTGGTTCAGGTTTATAGTTGGGGCTGGTTCAGGTCTATAGTTGGGGCTGGTTCAGGATCATAGTTGAGGCTGGTTCGGGTTTTATAGTTAGGACTGGTTCAGGTTAATAGTTTGGGCTGGTTCAGGTTTATAGTTGGGGCTGGTTAAAGCTTTGAAACTCAGCTCATTAGACTTGTTCATTAAAGAAATGCATTCTGCAATGCCTCATTGTACCACCATGTGGATTAGTGGAAAGTACCAGAAATTACGGTTTACATTGAACGCACCTCGGAGGATCACGTAATTGTTTTTCTCATATGGTAATCGGATCACACGGACACCTGAGAGACAAGAGACGGGAATTACGTGTAGAGAGGTGTGGACGAGCCTGGGCCCTATAAACCAACCAGAAGAGGACTCGGCCTAACTATGCACCAATGTATTGCCTGTATTCTTAACCAATGGGGTGAAATAACTCCTGCTTCTTCTCCGTTTATCTACCTGTCTGCGAGCTCGGCTCCAGGGGAAAGTGTGAGAGCTCACTACACGCAGAGAACTGCATGTGGATCGCGGAAGCCTCAGCTGAGACCATACTCTGTATCACAACTTATTCTTACTTAATTAAATACACTTTATTATAACCATCTATCCAAGACGTCCTTCCTGCCTCAGTATTACTGTAACCGAGCGTTCTGGGTTCATGTGCGAGGTGCACTTACAACATGTTAATAAACGGAGTTGGGAGATCAGACATGTCGTTTTATGCCCTCTTTATTATTTGCCCCCCCCCCCCCCCTCATCTCCAATAGAAAACACATGAGACAGTCTGTTACATACGTCCCCTTTTTGTAACAGCAAAGAAATTAACACAAAATCTCAAATCATTGAGAGAGAAAACAACAAATGAACATAGCAAACAGGATAAACCAAACAATAGAACCAATAGCTTCAGAACAAATATAACGGCTTACACAAGGACCAACATCCTGGGTGGCAACCCAACAGTCAAAACATAACATATTGTTGAAGGTGCAATGGGAAACGCGCCACATGACCCCCCCCCCAGGGAGGCCGAGAAGCCCCCACTTCAGGAGAAGACGGGGGGAGGGTGATGCGACAGCCAGTGATGGTAGGAGCTGAGTGTACCGTTTCAATCCGGTATGTCAGGGCCTGAAGCCAGCGCCTGCTCGACCCTGTAGGGGCCCTTCCAGTGAATGCGCCCTCTCCATAAGGACGATGGCAAACGTCCTCATCATGATACAGTTTCTGTCTCTCATGATCTTCTGTAGCATGAAGCCTCGCTGCACTGAAGGCTCTATTCAGCCTCCCCACCAGGGATGGCACATACTCCGGCAGGACTCCAGAGCCTTGAGAAATATCAATCCAGTTAGAAATAAGAACATCAGCTGGAACTCGTGCCTTGCGTCCGGGCATGAGGAAGAATGGGGTAAAACGCATGCTAGCATGTCTGGATGTGTTGTAGGCAAATGCCACCTGCTTCACATAATCATCCATTCACCTCCATGTGAAAGCAGCGTCTTCGCCAGCTGATCGATCAGAGTCCGGTTATAACGCTCCACCATACCGTCTGATTTGGGGTTGTAGGCAGTGGTGTGTCTTTTTAACAACTTGCACCGACTCTGAATCACCTCTGCCTCAAATTGTCGGCCTTGGTCGCTGTGCAGGACCTCAGGGATCCCATGCAGTTATCGAACAGGCAGCGAGCCACTGCGTGAGCAGTCTAATTGGGCAGCGCATACAGGTTAACAAATTTGGTGAAATAATCCTTCACCACCAATATATATCTGTTCCTCCATGAAGTTACAGGCAGCTCGAGGATATCTGCAGCCACCCGCTGTAAAGGATGACTAAACTGGGACCCTCCCATGGGAGCCCTCTGCTCGTTCCCTCCACCTATTAAGCCAGCACTGCACCAACCGCGTCTTTGGAAGCATCCGTGTATATCTTGAATGGGCGTGCAAACTTGAGTAATGTCACCACAGGAGCGGAGGTTAGCACCTGCTTGAAAAACACCAAGGCTGTTTCACACTCTGCATCCCATTTGAAAGGCACATTTTTGCCCACTAGGTGGTTCAGTGGTGCAGCGTACATCATCGTCTTCATAAACATTAGTGACATCATCATCTTCATTAACTTTAGTGACATCATCGTCTTAAACTGTAGTGACGTCATCATCTTAAACTTTAGTGATATCGTCTTCATAAACTTTAGTGACTCTTCACAAACATTAGTGACATCATCGTCTTCATAAACAGTGATATTGTCTTCATAATCTTTAGTGACATCGTCTTCAAACTTTAGTGACATCATCGTCTTCATAAACTTTACTGACAGTCTTCACAAACATTAGTGACATCATCGTCTTCATAAACTTTAGTGACATCATCATCATCCATCTGTTTCATTCATTCAAACAGAAGTGAGGCTCATCTGTCCGAGCCGGACCCCCTCCCCCGTCGCTCCTCGGACCCCCTCCCTCCACACTCCGGCATCTCGCCCGCTTCTGGGCAGGTGAGGGGCAAACACCACTTCCAGCCTGCGGAGGGCGCTGCTCTGGTCGCCGTGGATAACCGTCCTCTGGAGACGCCGCATCATGAGCCGGACCATCACCTGATTGGCCCAGGCCAATCCCAGAGCCGGGGACACGCTGGAGGACAGTGGGCTGAGAGGGACAGGGAAATAAATACGTTTTCAGATTTCTGTTTGTTTTTTGTTCGTGGTCTCGACCAATAAGACGTCATATTAATGTGGACGTTCTCACTGACAGTCATTACATTATTAATTATGTTCATATTGAAGTTATTCAACTAAATATTATTAGTCGAATATTAGAGAACTACAAAATGTTAATGAAATGTCGGAATCCGTTCTCTGGTGCGACAACCGATTGAACCTGAAGAAGAATATAACTTTCTCCAGCTTCATCTTCTGAAAATATTAAATAGTTTTTACCCCATACTGTCGCCTGAGCTGCTGAAAACATCCGTCACCTGAAACAGAGGCAAAGAGTTAATGGACAGAAACGCTCGTCATGTGAGAGACGATACACGGGACAGGTGTTTGTGACCCGATTGATACACGGGTCAGGTGTTTGTGACCCGATTGATACACGGGTCAGGTGTTTGTGACCCGATTGATACACGGGACAGGTGTTTGTGACCCGATTGATACACGGGACAGGTGTTTGTGACCCGATTGATACACGGGTCAGGTGTTTGTCAGTGGTGTACAAAGTACCCAAAAGCAATACTTGAGTAAAAGTAAAAGATACCGTACTGGAAAATGACTCCAGTAGAAGTGAAAGTCACCTATGAGAATACTACTTGAGTAAAAGTCTTAAAGTATTTGATATGTACTGTACTTAAGTATCAAAAGTAATTTTCAGATATTAAATGTACTTAAGTATTGAAAGTAAAAGTACAAGTAAATGCTGTTAATAAAAAAAGGGTCAACATTTTCTTTTTTTAAGTGCTGTGGCACCATGACCAAAGACAAGGAGTTGTTGGCTGTGATCCATCGAGGAGCAACAATGTTCAACATAATATATTGAACATAAGTATACTTTTGCATCTACTATGAACTTATCATGAGCAATATGACACTAAAAAAAGAGTTGTAACAGTGCGTTTATAAGTATGCTCATTCTAGAGGATGTAGAGGGCAAATGCATAATATTGTGTTCAGCAACAAATATCAACTTGATGCATCAGGTCAGTGTTTTGAAAAAGGACACCTGCCTTGTAACTCCTTTGGGCCTGATTTGAACACAATAGGAAAAGGTTTTGCTCAAGCTGAATCTGCAATACATACATCATGTATAGCTAGACAACGTTAGCCTAACATACGCCACGTATAGCTAGAGAACGTTAGCCTAACATACACCATGTATAGCTAGTGAACGTTAGCCTAACATACACCATGTATAGCTAGAGAACGTTAGCCTAACATACACCATGTATAGCTAGAGAACGTTAGCCTAACATACACCATGTATAGCTAGTGAACGTTAGCCTAACATACACCATGTATAGCTAGTGAACGTTAGCCTAACATACACCATGTATAGCTAGAGAACGTTAGCCTAACATACTCCATGTATAGCTAGTGAACGTTAGCCTAACATACACCATGTATAGCTAGAGAACGTTAGCCTAACATACACCATGTATAGCTAGTGAACGTTAGCCTAACATACACCATGTATAGCTAGAGAACGTTAGCCTAACATACACCATGTATATATAACTAGAGAACGTTAGCCTAACATACACCATGTATAGCTAGTGAACGTTAGCCTAACATACACCATGTATAGCTAGAGAACGTTAGCCTAACATACACCATGTATATATAGCTAGAGAACGTTAGCCTAACATACACCATGTATAGCTAGTGAACGTTAGCCTAACATACACCATGTATAGCTAGAGAACGTTAGCCTAACATACACCATGTATAGCTAGAGAACGTTAGCCTAACATACACCATGTATAGCTAGAGAACGTTAGCCTAACATACACCATGTATAGCTAGAGAACGTTAGCCTAACATACACCATGTATAGCTAGAGAACGTTAGCCTAACATACACCATGTATAGCTAGAGAACGTTAGCCTAACATACACCATGTATAGCTAGAGAACGTTAGCCTAACATACACCATGTATAGCTAGAGAACGTTAGCCTAACATACACCATGTATAGCTAGAGAACGTTAGCCTAACATACACCATGTATAGCTAGTGAACGTTAGCCTAACATACACCATGTATAGCTAGAGAACGTTAGCCTAACATACACCATGTATATATAGCTAGAGAACGTTAGCCTAACATACACCATGTATAGCTAGTGAACGTTAGCCTAACATACACCATGTATAGCTAGAGAACGTTAGCCTAACATACACCATGTATAGCTAGAGAACGTTAGCCTAACATACACCATGTATAGCTAGAGAACGTTAGCCTAACATACACCATGTATAGCTAGAGAACGTTAGCCTAACATACACCATGTATAGCTAGAGAACGTTAGCCTAACATACACCATGTATAGCTAGTGAACGTTAGCCTAACATACACCATGTATAGCTAGTGAACGTTAGCCTAACATACACCATGTATAGCTAGAGAACGTTAGCCTAACATACTCCATGTATAGCTAGTGAACGTTAGCCTAACATACACCATGTATAGCTAGAGAACGTTAGCCTAACATACACCATGTATAGCTAGTGAACGTTAGCCTAACATACACCATGTATAGCTAGAGAACGTTAGCCTAACATACACCATGTATATATAACTAGAGAACGTTAGCCTAACATACACCATGTATAGCTAGTGAACGTTAGCCTAACATACACCATGTATAGCTAGAGAACGTTAGCCTAACATACACCATGTATATATAGCTAGAGAACGTTAGCCTAACATACACCATGTATAGCTAGTGAACGTTAGCCTAACATACACCATGTATAGCTAGAGAACGTTAGCCTAACCCATTACATTTCATTTAGCTGACACTTTTATCCAAAGCGACTTACAATCATGTTACATTCATACACCGTAGAACAGCTACAGGGAGCAATTCAGGGTTTAGTGTCTTGCTCAAGAAAACATTGACTAGGGCGGGGATTTGAACCGCCAATCCCCTGTTTGAAAAAAAGTCTGAAACTGACCCATAGTTGCCCCCATGTATAGCTAGTGAACGCTAGCCTAACGTACACCATGTATAGCTACATTAGAAGATCAGACACCTGTCCCCCCCACCAGAGATATACTCCAATCCAGTGTTGGTCTTTGTCACCACCGTTGTTTGTTGCGGGAGTAGCAGGTGCTTCCATGTCTGCTTCCATCATGAAATCAGTCATTTACTCATGTAGCTAGTCGCTAGCTAAGTTAACATCCTGGGCATCACTGGGAACCAAATGAACGCGGCTTTGAGAGCATTAATGTGATTAACCAATGTAACTTCAAGCTAGGACC